>NC_072734.1:181039176-181339176 GCF_026930045.1 Uloborus diversus
TGGCAGTATTACCAAAGATGATAATTACTCACATATGCAGGTGTTGTGAAAAATAATGGTACTACAAGCCCAACTTCACCTAGATCCTAATTGACTAGCACTTACTTCTTTGGTTATGTGATTTCAGCTGCTCTAATAATAATATTAACAATTAAAAGTTTTCAAGTTATGCGCATTCAAATTTATGCACGAACTTCTCTATATTTGCAATTTAGTATCTAGCTTTAATTTTGAATTCCGATTTTATTAACCATACACTGTAGTGGTGTGTGCATGGAGAGGGTGGCGGGTGCTACCTAGCATCAGTGTTCAAAGGGAGGCACAGAGCCTGAATGGTTGGTACAGAATATCTTTCATGTATTGAAAATTTGATAACGTTATATGGGGCGATTTATCTGTCGTAATTACAACAGGGCTTTGGAAAGGGGGGGGGGAACGATATTTTCTGCGACTGTCTGGCCGCTTTCTAGAACCTACGCAACTGCTGAGCTCCGAAAACAAATGTTTTACGCCTTTTTACTCTTTTTAGGGGCAGTGTTATGTGCATTTAGAATTATTGCACGATAGGTATATAAAAAATAGGTACATAAAAGATTAATGATTTAAAAAAAATTACAAAAGTAACATATAAACATTTCTTTGAAAAATGTTGCTTAAACTCCTAAAAAATATATTTTTAGGAAACGTTTTTTCGCACATAAGTTCTATGACTTAGGGAAAAGTTCCATGAAGCCTAAATATACGTAAAATCAATCACTGATGAAATGTGACATGGTCAGTGTGAACAAAATATTTCAGTTTTAGGGGGTTGACCCACTTACCCCAACCAACCCTACATTTTTAAACAAATGAATAAATACAGCAACAATAAAGGTATCACCAATTTCTTTACAACTGAAAATGTTTATTATAATTCTAATGATCAAAACTAAATCTTAGTCTCATTAAATCACGGAAAATATTTTCTCCTTTCGGATTCACTACCATAAAAGTGAGCTTAAACATCAATCCACTTTTTTCATTTTCATATCTTAATAACTCCCCTTATATGATTCTCAGGATTTATATACATGAGGAGTCATCCAAAATTTTTGAAAAAATAAAACTGATATGGCGCTTTAAGTTTTAATGCGGACTTTATGAAAATTGAAATTTGGAGCTTCCTCCTTTTCGCATCAAGCCCTTCAATTGCAATTTCAAGCCATCTTAACTGCCGTTTGGACTTGGATGATCAGCCGGAATTTTTTTGAAGTTACCATATTATGCTACTCACTGTTTAAACTTTGCAGGCGGTTTACTCAAAACTTTATAAGAGACATTTTCATCCCTTTGCTTCTCGCTACCTCATATACTTGTGATAAATATGTATCATAAAATAAGATGTCGTCAAATTTTACATGATTAATATAAAACGTGAATATGCAAAAGTATCTATCATTTCAAATGTAATAACCATGGAAGCATACTGTTCAGCTTGGAGTAACTTTAGAATTTGTTATAGTTCAAAATTTTAAGATTATTTTATTCATCTTGATATTTACGCCTTTCTGTATTGCGATATGAAATTACTTAATATTTAATATTTAAAACATTAGCTGCAGATTTGGTTCCCCATGTGCCTATGCATTAATCTGATTTGGTAGGGAAAGAGCAGGGGGGGGGGGGGGTGCTTATGATGCCAGGGTAAATTTTTCTTGCTACTCTGCCCCTGATGTCCTCTAGACCAGCGGTTCCTAACCTTTTTGATTGTGCGGCCCACTAGTTTTGTAAAAAACACGATTGAAGCCCAGTAACGAATAGTGGCTCCCAAAAGTGTTCGCACACTTCGAAATTTTTTAGTAAAACCAAAATAACACGAAACTGAATTCGAACATGAAGTCCAATATTTTTTCACATCATTCCTATTCCATTCTAAACAAAACCCTAGGGGTTTTTTTTTTTTCAAATATTGACGGATCTTCTTTTTAAATGGGTCAAAAAACGAAGAGACAGAGAAATAACCCGCCACAAAAATTATCGTACACTCAAATATTTTCGAATAAATTCATAATTAAAATTATCATATGTCTTTTTTATTATTATTTTTGCATTGTGTTGAGCTTTAAAGTCATTTAGCTTTAATTTTTTTTTATTATTTATTCCCTAACATTGTACTTATTACTTTAAAATGGCTGATATTCGTAAAAAAAGCACAAACACCATTCAAAATTTGAATATTTTCTTCACAGTAGCGGTAAATTGGTTTGAATGTCTCTAAGTTAGTAAATTTATTCTATTCTATAGTAAAGTGCTTCATTAAATGCTTTGAAGAAAAGAAGTGGACCGAAAACAAGGTAAGAAAAAGTCAACCGGCTAAGTTGACAAAGCGTGATCGGAGATTTACAGTTAAAAATTTTGTGAAAAATACACATTTGAGTGCTGTAAAAGTTTCTGCAGAGTTAAATAAAAAAAATTACATTTTATTTTCACCTAAAATTGTTCGCCAAGTTCTCTGATTAGATGGAATAAATGGGAGCTATTTCCGCAGAGATGTTCTTGGCCTTTCGAAAAACAGAAAGCTTACGCTATTAGTCGCAAAATCAATGATAAATAAGCTCAAAACGTTTTAGAATTATGTCTTACAGATAAAAATGAATTCAACATTCTTGTTAAATTAGTATAATTGTAAATAGAAGAAAAAATCAAGAACTTAATCTGAAGAACTTAGTTGGACTAGTTAATCAGGACGGTGAAGGTGTTCTTGTGTGAGGATGCATATCAGCATCAGGACTTGGTAGTTTGGAATTTTTTGATGAAATAATAAATCATGCTGTTTATTTAAATATTTTAAAAACCAATTTTAAACTCTTAACCAAAAATTTAGTTATCGGAAAGCGAAAAAAATGTAAAATTTCCGATTACATCAAGTGAAAATCAATGAATTAAGCAACTTGTTTCAATAAATTTTCAACTATCTTTCTTTATGTTCAGTATTAGTTTTATTTGAAAGGTTTGTCTGTATCCTGAAAAAAGAAGTTGAGGGGAAAGAACATTGCGATAGCCATATGGAAGTACTTGCCACAAATGGTAATAGCTGTTTTGACAGGCTTGCGGCGACCGCCAAAAAGCACCATCCCCCCTTGCCACCCTTTTTTCTCCTAAACAAATCACCATAAACCGGTTTCAGCATTGATCTTAAAATAGCCTGTTAAAAATAGAGTGGATGTGCCTCAGGGATGTGCCTTCTCCCTGCCTGTGTCCTCGGCTCGTCAACATCCCCCGGTTGGACATCACGTGATCATGGGACAACCCTCACAACGGAAAATGTGGACACTTTGTCCGCAAGTGACACATCTCATATGTTTCATTAAAAGTAATAATTAAAAGGTGGAATGGACAAAATTTTTTTGCTTAAGAAATCACAAATGTATGCGCGTACTTTAGCAAAAAATATTGTTCATTACCTTTTCAAATTATCACTTTTTAATGAAATGCTGGACCAAATGCCAGCTTTTTCATGGAATGATCTATTAGATATTTTCCCATCATAACGTTTGTACAGACGCAGAAGCTATTTAAACTTTTTTTTCAAGTGCCTTAAATCAGGGCCCGATTAAGACGTCGAGGGGCCCTAGGCCAAACCCTTTTTCAGGGACCCTGTAATCAAACATTACCGTTTTTTCGTTAGGCAAAGCAATTTTAGCAATTTGGGGGCCCCTAAAGAGCGGGGGGCCCTAGGCCATGGCCTAGTTGGCGTATTCAGTAATCAGGCCCTGCCTTAAATACTGAGTTCAAATAGACGACTTCAATGTTAAATTAAAAAAAAATCTTCAACAAAAAATTAACCTTCTAAATTTTATTTTATTCAAATCAAAATTTTCAAATACAGATAAATAGATTCAATGCGTTTTTTTTTTTCAACAACTTTTGAAGCCAGTGTAACTATTTTTCATAAAACCATATGTAAAACCCTAAATCAATTAGAAATACAAATGTAAATAGAATCGAATATCAGTTAATTTTAATTAAACAGTATTTTCATGCGTTACACTCCAGTAATATATTAATCAAACACTAACTTTGGTTTATTCGTGATTTTTAGTCAACTTCAGTTTTTTTTTTTTTTTTTTTAAGTGCTCAGAAAAGAAATTCATTTGTTACTTTTCAGTCCAATTATAAACTACATGAATGGTCGTTTGGCTCCCCCCTCCCCCTCTTCCCCCAATTGTTTATTATTATTTTATTTATTTATTTATTTATTTATTTTATTTTATTTTATTTTTTTTTTTGTTCCACAAAATGATAGTTCTGACAATTTAAAATCAAGTTTACAGAAAACTAGTGATTTATTGTCCCTTAAACAGTATTAGTTTCGTTAGTCTCCCACGTATAGTTCTTTGTGAATTAATTTCACTGTATGAATTAAGTGCGTTATACATTCTAATGCTTAAATATTTAAAAACCGATTAATTTTATAAACTTGTTAACGTGATTATCAGCTGCTTCTGTTTCCAACATATGCTCATTTAGATTTAGAAAAACATAGTCATTCGAAATTTTTTCCATAACTCTTGTGGTCATGAGTACCATTATATTTTTGTGGTTTTATTTCCAAAACTTTTTCAACATTCTCGACTGACACGCTCAGTTGTTCTCCACAAATATTCATCTTTCGATAGTCGCAATGAGCTATTATACTTGAATCTGTCAAAAATCTTAAATTTTATTAATCCTGTTTTTTGGTTTGTTGTAAATATAATCACATGTTCTTTATCAGTTAATATTATTTCTAAGTTGTTATTGAGAAGTACTTGAAACATATAACTCTGTCCTGCAGTGGCGTACTAAAAAATTAATTTTGTGGGGTGCATATTGTTCTTGTAACAAATTAAGACACTTTTCGAACTACCATCGCTGAATATAATATTGTTAATGCCGTATTTTAATTTATTCTGTTTAAAACTGCCTAAGGATTTTTAAAAATTATTTTATAAAAAATACAAAGATGAATTATTTAGAAATAATAAAGCTACCACAAGAACAAAATTTGCACTAGCCAAAATTTGGGAAATCTTCATTGGAAAAATTATTAAAATTCATTCAATAATTGAAAATACAGTCACAATATGAAAAGATTAAAGCAGCGAATGCATCGAAATAAAAAGTTATGTACAGGTTTTGTAAAGTTGCATCTATTCACATTTTTTGTTTCACAAAACTTATTAACATTTATTATAACAAACATTCCGTTCACGCTTTTCAAATGTACTAAAAATTATAATTTTTAAAATCAAATTACATTGTTGGAAGCGATTTTTGAGCAGTACATTAGGGTGGTTCTTAAAAGACATGAATTTTTTTTTCTTCCTGTTTTTTGCAGGTCAGTTTGAGTAATTACTAAATTATTTAGAGGTAAATTAATGGCCTCAAACTTTGAAAATGAACCAAAAATTACGATTTCACGACACTTAACAAAATGCATTTACAATTATCGTATAAATTTCAAAGTTTTTAAACATTATTATACTATTGACTTTATCTATCGACTATCGAAAACATCGACTTTACTTTTTATTTGAAGTTAAAAATGTATCATCAATGCAAAAACTAAGAATTTTGTCTCTGTTAGCAGGATACTTTGACTTTCAATAGCTAGCTTGTAGCAAAGAGCAATTTCACATTTTGTTTGTATGGCCACACCGCCCTCTATTAAATCCGTCACTGCCTTTAGAGCAGGAGTCTCCAAACCATGGCCCGGGGGCCAAAAGTAGCTCTGGAGCATACGAATTTTGACCAGCGGCAACTGGTCAACTTTAAACTCAATAAACCAACAAAGTAATAAAAATTAGGTATATTTAGTTACACAGTGAGAATTTCTTATCTATTTACATTTTGTAAGTTTCTGATTTTCACAATATTAGGGCAATTGCAATATCAGCCCTTAAAACACTTATCATCGTGTAATTCAGTTCCTGTATTCTATCTTAGAGGCGTATTCAACTCGATTGTGTTCGATTTGATTGAATCCTAAATACTAATAGGGTAGCGCGAAATTTACTTCCAAGTATGGTAAAAAAAATTTCTGGCTGCGTTATTGGTAGGTACAGTAATTTTGTACTTTGTTAAAATTTCAACTATTGGTAGGTATGATTGATCGTACGGTCGAATTCTGTTAGGGTTGAATATGCTCCTTTATGTAACATTTTAAAAAATCCTTACAATTTTGTACTTTGTTTCGTTAGAAATTAAGAATAGCAGTAGGCTCCAAGTTCCGGGACCTTGCGCCTCGGGACGATCCCAAAACAGATATCCTTAACCGAGCAGAATAAGGGTAATAAGACTCAAATAAAAAAAGTTAGATGGGTAGAGGAGAGTCGGGAAAATGCGACAGTGCTACACTAATTCCGAAACAGAATATGAAAAAGCTTTTCTAGCTTGCCCAATAAATATAGCAGCGAGAGTCTAAAGTGCTGCACCTATACTGGACCAGCAGGAATTATTTTTCACTGTATTGCTGCATGAACGCAGAGTTGTCCCATTTCTCCTGACTCCCCTACAGGAAAAAGATATCGGAAAATATTTCTAAGTCAATAAAATTCTTATGCCATGAATTTGGTTTGTACTGAAATAAACCAATTTGAAATTAGTTTTTAAGTAATTTTGAACATTTAAAGTTTTAACCCATTTAATAACAAACGTTAATTCTAATGCTTTTCTTCCCGTGTTAATGTTTCCAACGACTGGCGGATGAGAACTAGATATGAAGTAAAAATTTGAAACTTTACTTCTGCATAACCAAGAACAGACGCATCAAATATGCACATTTGAAACGAAACAGATGTGTAATATGTTTGGAGTGTTGTGTGTTTGATTCGCGCTTAACGTCTTTAAACAGAGCCAAAATTTGTTCTTCTAAGACTGCAACTTTTATGAATTTCCGGAGAGTTTTCATAGAGAGACTCCAAAAATTCCCATTTTCTAAACATAACCAATCATTGACTAAAATTGCGTCTTTCAGACTTCACTGGCGAAACTTTTCCAGAGAGGGTCTCCGAACCTTCTTCATTTCCTAAACTTCACAAGTTATAGCCTAAATTGGAGTGTTTAATCTCGAAAGATTTCCGGAGAAGTGCCGCCTAGTAACTTAAATTCACCAGAAGTTAAGTAAAACTCATTCTTAAAAATTCCGATTTTGAAATTTTTCAAAGTAAATCACCAAAAATTTCCTCTCCTAACATCCCCAAAGATAGTTTATAATCATGATTTCCCGAGTTCTGCAGGGAAAAACTTTCAGAGAGAGCCCCTGGACCACGCCCGGATCTACAAATCTTGGGCTCCCTTGCTTGCATTAAAATCTCCAGGGGCCCCTCCCCAGAGGCCAGCAGTGTATATTTGCAATGTTAATAAGTCTTAATGCTAGTTTTTTTCAATTTTCTTCATTCAATTTCTTAGACCGTTGGGCTCCTTTGGGACGTGCGCCCCCATCCCCCCCCCCACATCGCAGGGTCCGCTGGTACGCAGATCCGGGCCTGCCCTGGACCATCACAGATAGCATAAAATTGCGTTTTTAACCTTCTTTTTCTTCAAATTTCTGGAAAGAACATTCGATTCCCTAAAATCGTTAAAGAAAGCTTGAAATTGACTATAGTAAGGTAAAATACTCGGGAAGGAACCTCAACCCAATCTCACCTACCTGTACCACCAAATCTCCAAAACTTTTCAAAAATTACATTTTTGACATCAATTTTTTCAAATTTCTACGGAGAGTCCTGACCCCCTTCACGCATCCACTTCTTTTTACTACCTTTCTCTAGCAATAAGTGGGGTATAATGTTTATACTCTAGCTTTTATCTACGTTTTTTCGATAGGGAGCCTGGCCATACCATGTTTTCACGCCTCTTTCTGTTCTGCGAATGCATTTTTAAATACCAATGTGATAATTTACTCAGCTTTACAAGAAGTTTTTGCCTGAGCATGGTTTTGGCTAGTATCCAGACTCATGAGCATAAAGCTAGAACGTAGTTGCTATCTCTGTATGCTGTAACGGACATTTTCGGTGTTTGCTTGCAATTTCGTCTTAGTTCTAGCCATGGGGCGGTAATTTGTAGCTTTATATCCAACTGAGGTGCATACAGAGTTTTTCAGACCTTTAATATGTTCGCGAAATTATTCATATTCTTCAGTATACTATATAAGTTTATTTCAAGTAAAAAACCGTATTTAAAGTCCTAACTTTTTCGGGAGAGTTATCCATTGTAGAAAAAAATTTCATATTGTTTAAATAAGGGTGTGTGTCTCTCTCTACCACCCCCCCCCCACCAATATTGAGAGCATCCGCAAAAACGACGAAAACGACCCTTTAAAACGGTGACTCCTTACTTGGACCGAGGTTAGCCCCCCACCCCCCTTGCTTGAGTTCTAGATCCGCCACTGAAAAAAATCGAATGTTCGGCGTGGCCAAATATTTCAATATTCTGCAGTGGAATAGTAAACAAGTTTAAATGATCCATAATTAGAGAACAAACACATTTTTTATGCATTGAATAAAACTTAAAACATTGTACCAGAGTATAAAATTTGTTCAAATTGTTACTTTCTAATTTTATCAGATTCGAAGTAATTTTAATGTAAGAGAAAATACTCGGTTGTTGATCTAAATAGTTTTGCTTTTCAATTTTTTCTTAAATCTTATGAGAGCACGTTAGCCGTCACTCATTTAAATATGACACAGTAACCAGAAAAAAAAATCATTATCTTAAGTAATATTAAATATATAAAGTCCATTTATTGTTACCTAACATTAACTGCTAATTTTTCATTTAAAATACGAAGTTAAAAAATGGAAAATCACCTCATATTAAATTTAGCAGTAATTTAATTTCTGAAGTTTTACATCAAATGATAGAGTAAATATTGTTTAAAAACAACCTAATTAAAATTAATCGTTGTAATCAAAGTTTGATAATCCTTTGCAATAAAGGGAAAAAATGTAAAATGCGTGGCAGTTTTAAAATTTCATTCAACAATAAGATTAACATTTTAGAAATTCACATGAATAAGCCGTAATTTGTAATGGTATGTTAAGCAACTCGGGTTTCTTTTTCTATGGAACAAACACCAGATTCTTTATTTATTACACAAATGTTATCGTACTTATCAGTTATCGAGTCATATATAGGAAAGAATTTAACTATACATTTTTGCAGAGTTTCAGATAAATATATACCACGTTAGCCTTTCGCTATATTTGTTTTTTCTTTTGGAATGATTTATTTTAAATTAAGAATCATACTTAATATAGATAAGTTTATGTTGTTAAATGCAAATGTATTTACTTTTCCGAAAAAAAAAATCTATTTAAATTAGTGTAAAATTAAAATCTTGCAGTAAAAAATTTTAAGCAAGTATTCTGCTGAATATTCGGTTTGAATTTTAACCGAATATTTGGTATCCGGAATTCGGGAAAATATGGCATTCGGTGCATCTCTAAAAATAACCATCATATATTGCTGCCAGGAATAATAAGCGAGTTACAATTTTAATTTGCAAAATTTTAATCCTTTATTATCTAATATTTTATGTATTTTTCCCAAAATTTGTTCTTGAATTCCCACTTCATTTGCTCTAATAAAACGACTGTTCCCAGCTATGTCGTTTTGGAATTACGTTCCATAGAACCAAAAATTACGCCTTGATTTGGAAGCCGCAGGACACCCAATGTTTAGTACTCAATGCTAAGAATACTAAAGTTACAACATGTGTCGATTCTTCTACTAAACTTAAACTTCTACTAACGCACTAAGAAAAATTCAATAAAATTTTACTTATATTTTTTTATTGCTTTAAAAATGAAACTTTTACATACCAATAAGAACGATACTTGTATTCAATTTTTTTTTTTTTTTTTTTTTTTTTTTTTGGTCAACTTTTATGGGACAAGAATTAAAATGGCTAAACATTTATTTGTTAGAGTTCATTTGCTGAGTTTTACAAGAAATTTGGAGAAAATAACGGATGGATTAAGTTAAGTCCTCGTTCTGCGGTAAAAGCGCACATTTGTGTATGAGGTCCTCGTTTACATTGAAAAAAAAAAAAGTTTGAAATTTTTTGAAAAATTGAAGTTCTTACGCACTAATTAAATGATTTTAAGCATAAAAATCAAAACGATGTTCTTCTGACATAACGTCTTCAGTAGGTCCTCGTAATTAAAAAAACATGAGCGTTTAATTAAATAAATAAAAAGCCATCACTTTTATATATTAAACGTTCTTTATAAGTGCTGTATATTAAAAGTCAATAAAGAACTGCACTCTGAGGCAGTGGCTTATCTCAAAAACATTCGTGGTGCGCTTAAAATACAGCAATAAAGCGCGCAGACAGATTCATTATTTTGCGAATCGCTGTACGGTTCCGTTTTATTTTTTAATTTTTTTTTCGAATTTCCGAAAGTGATTCGGATAATCGGAGTTCGGATAATTGGAATTCTACTACTTGTTAGAGTTTATTAGCTGAGTAACACAAGAAAACCCGAGAGAATAATGAAAGGAGAACGAAGTCCTCGTTCTCAGGTACAAACGCACATTTGTGTATGAGGTCCTCGTTCTTAGGAACAAACGCACATTTGTGTATGAGGTCCTCGTTCTCATGTACAAACGCAAATTTGTGTATGAGGTCCTCGTTCTCAGGTACAAACGCACATTTGTGTATGAGGTCCTCGTTCTCAGGTAGAAACGCACATTTGTGTATGAGGTCCTCGTTCTCAGGTAGAAACACACATTTGTGTATGAGGTCCTCGTTCTCAGGTACAAACGCACATTTGTGTATGAGGTCCTCGTTCTCAGGTACAAACGCACATTTGTGTATGAGGTCCTCGTTCTCAGGTACAAACGCACATTTGTGTATGAGGTCCTCGTTCTCAGGTACAAACGCACATTTGTGTATGAGGTCCTCGTTCTCAGGTACAAACGCACATTTGTGTATGAGGTCCTCGTTTACATTGAAAAAAAAACATGCTTGGAATTTCTAAAAAAATTAAAAAATCGAGGTTCTTACGCACTAATCAAATGATTTTAAGCATAAAAATCAAAACGATGTTCTTCTGACACAACGCCTTCAGTAGGTCCTCCTAATTAAAAAAACATGAGCGTTCAATTAAATAAAAAGCCATCACTTTTATATATTAAACGTTCTTAATAAGTGCTGTACTTTAGAAGTCAATAAAGAACTGCACTCTGAGGCAGTGGCTTATCATCTCAAAAATATTCGTGGTGCGCTTAAAATACAGCAATAAAGTGCGCAGACAGATTCATTATTTTGCGAATCGCTGTACGTTTCCGTCTTGTTTTTTAATTTTTTCCAAAATTTCCGAAAGTGATTCGGATAATCAGAGTTCGGATAACTGGAATTCTACTATTTATTAGAGTTTATTAGTTGAGTAACACAAGAAATCCCAAGAGAATAATGAAAGGAGAGCAAAGTCCTCGCTCTTCAGGTACAAACGCACATTTGTGTATGAGGTCCTCGTTTACATTAAAAAAAAACATGTTTGAAAATTTTTTAAAATTAAAAAATTTAGGTTCTTAAGCACTAATTAAATGATTTTAAGTACAAAAATGTAAAAATTGTTCTTCTAACACAACGCCTTCAGTCGGTATGACGTGCGAAAACGTAGGGTCCTCGCTTTGCACCATCCGCACACATTTGTGTATGAGGTCCTCGGTTACATTGAAAAAAAACATGTTTGAAATTTTTTAAAAAATTAAAAAATCGAGGTTGTTACGCACTAATCAAATGATTTTAAGCACAAAAATCTAATAAGTGCTCTTCTGACACAACGCCTTCAGTAGGTCCTCGGTGTGACGGTGAAAAAGTAGGGTCCTCGCTTTGCACCATTTGCACACAGTGGTGTGTATGTGTGTGTGTGCGTAGGTGTTTGAGTGTGTAGGTGCGTGTGTGTGTGTGTGTGTGTGTGCGTGTGTGTGTAAGCGTGTGTTTGTAGGATACGGACGCCACCTGGATACGGTTTTCGCTAGAGGAGCAGCATCGACACAAAGACTGATATAAATGACTATAACTCATTAACATATTATCACAGAGCTTTGAATTTTTTATATTTTGTTCAGTATGATCTAACTTGAAATTAAACAGGGTTTACATTGTATAACTTAAAAAAATATATGTGCGGAGTTACTTTTAATTTTTTGACTCGAAAACTGAGTAACTTTGACAGAAATTTACTCAAAGTATACCCCCTTCGATTTTAACCAATGTTTGTACACAGGTACCTCTAAGTATGTTAAAGCATCTGGTAAAAAATCTCGGTGGGCAATTCACAGGTAACCGTTAAAAACACATTTTTGTTTTTAAATTTTCAGTCCAAAAAATTTAACTCATATCAAAAATAAAGTTTCTTAAACTGTGTTTTCTCTAAAATGAAAGCCAACACGTTTAAAAGAAGCCATACCATGAAAATTTAGGTGTGTTCAAAATAAATATAAACATCAGAATAAATTTAGATTATCTATCAGTAAAGGTATTTACTAGTTTGACTTACAGTATAAAATTTGAATCCAAAACTATTATAAGTATGTTATGAAATATCTATGAATAATCTTATTAACAAATAAACTTCAAATGAATAAAAACATGAAATATTACTCCGTGTATTTGGACTTACTTCAGCCGATGTATTTGCAATTCGATAAGGGTAAGCATTGATGAGTGTTGCATAAATTCTGTTTCGTGTGAAGTGTAAAAAAATAATTGCAAATATTATTTTCTTGCACTATATTTTATAAAGTGATCAATATATTTTCGAGTTACTTTATTGTTACAAAATTTTAAAATAGTGATAACAGATTATGGGTATTATATTTAAAAAAAAACAGCAGTAATTATAAATTGTTGGTTCTTAAGTATAGACTAGTTTTCAGTTCGGAATTTTCCACTTTTAGAAACATATTTTATCTCACAGCACACACTAAAACTTTAGACCTATCACCAATTCTATATGGCCTGTGCTGTTGTATTGATATATTAGTACAAGGAGCAAGTAAAAGCAGTCATATTCTGGCCCAAAGTGAGAAGTTGATGGACGATGCAGATAAATTTTTGCATCACTTCTTCGATGTAGATTTCTGGAATAATATACTTTTTCTTCAGCAGAGGTCTAACACTCATCACTCACACTTTTACCCTCCCTTTTTGTCTTAAACTGTATGTAAAGTGTACCTTTCTCCGCAATACATAGAATTATATTATTAAAAAAATCTGTCAAACTGAGGAACGGATAACTGAGCAAAAATTAGTCTTCTTGAACATAATTTAAATAGGACTGCTCAGCACTCAGTCATCAGTCAATGTTTCTTATGGAATGATCTTAACATAATTGGATGTAAAGAAATATCTGTCTTTTGGTATATTTGTTATCTTTTAAATTTTTTTACACATCACTCATAAATATATATATTTTCTGAAACATTAAAAATTTTAGATTTACAACAAATACCAAGAATCGAACTTAAAAATTTTATTGTCAGGTATTAAAATGCACTCAAAGATACTTGTCCACACATCTTTGTGGCAGTTGAAGGGGGAGCATTTTGAGGAAACTTCTGATAAAATAAGAAAACAACTTGCAAGGAAAAAATGTAAAATATAATAACTTTTATCGACTGATAATCATAATTACTTATACTCGTGTTTGGATTTATTTTGTAAGACACCTAAACTGCCATGTTGTGGCTCCGTTTATACGTAATTTCTTTCATTTTGTATGGAACACAGTCTAATAAACATGATTTTTTAAAGGATTTTTTTTTAAATTGAAAATGTAAAAAAAAAAAAAGAATGTGTTTTTGATAAAATTGTTGATAAGCCTTAAGTTTAAGTGTGCTCTGTGAGGATATAATATGCTTCTAAAAGTGGAAAATTCTAATTTTGGAAACTAGTCTGTACATAAGGAACAAAAATTCATAAATTGCTGTTTTTTTTTTTAAATATAATACGCATAAGCTGCCATCACTATTTTAAAATTTTGTATCAATAAGGTAACGAAAAAAATATTGATCATTTCATAAAATATAGTGCAAGAAAATAATATTTGCAATTATTATTTTACACTTCCCACGAAACAGAATTTATGAAACACTCATCAATGTTTATTGTTTACTCTTATCGAATTTCAAATACATGAGCTGAAGTAAGTCCAAATACATGGGGCAATATTTCATGTTTTTTTTTCATTTGAAGTTTATTTATTAACAAGATTATTCATAGATATTTCATAACATACTTATAATAGTTTCGGATTCAATTTTAATGTTTTCGGTGTGTACCGTAAGTCAAGCTAGTAAATATCTTTACTGATAGATAATCTTAACTTATTCTGATGTTTGTATAGATTTTGTACACACACCAAAATTCTTATGTTGTGGCTTCTTTTACACGTGTTGACCTTCATTTTAGAGAAAACACAGTTTAATAAACTTTATTTTTGAAAGGAAATAATTTTTTTGGACTGAAAATAAAACATTGTGTTTTTAACGATTGCCTGTGAATGGCCCACCGAGATTTTTTACCAGATGTTTTAACATACTTAAAGGTACCTGTGTACAAAATTTAGTTAAAATCGAAGGGTGTATACTTTGAGTAAATTTCTGTCAAAGTTACTCCGTTTTCAAGTCAAAAAAATTAAAAGTAACAACTTACATATTTAAAAAAAAAAGAAAAGTTATACAGTTTAAACCCAGTTTACTTTTAAGTTTACATCATACTGAACAAAAAAAATCAAAGCTCTGTTATATTTTTTAATGAGTTATAGTCATTTATACCAGTCTTTGTGGCAATCAAAATGGCGGCAAAAAAAATCATCTTATAATGTTTAAAGACCTGTAACTTTTCAACCTCTTCATAATCTCAATATAATTTATGTCTACAAGTACACCATATTTGAATGAAATCGGAGATGGTGGGTGGCATGGCCTGGATGATTTGACATGGATTGACCCCAAGGCGTTCGATGGAGCATCGGTTGGTAAACAATCGGTAAATAACCACTTACATCATTAGACTTACATCATTAGCTGTCATGTGATCAACCAACCACGATTGACCGGTAGCTATATAAGTAAGCGCTGCTCTGCATCTAGTACAGTTTTATTTTCAGGCACTTCTTTTAAAACATATACTTAATAGTAGAAATTATATACTGTTTTACAAATTATAACATTTGAAGTTTAAGGGAAAAAAGTTGAAATAATAAGAAACATTAAAATTATGTTTGATGCACTTTACTTTTAAAATTAGTGATTTCAAAAACTATTTAAAAAGTTATTTCTTAGCTTAGAAATTGCTACTAAGTAAGAAGTAAGAAGAACTAAAGTGCATAGAAAGCTACAAACAATAACTTTTTTCTTCCTGCTATAGGCGCAAAATTGAGAAGAAACTTAAATTTCATTTTTCTTCATCAAAAAAAAAAAAAAAAAAAAAAAAAAAATCCCAATAGCTCAACTTTTTTTATTTCAAATTTTAACTCTTTCCAAAAGATGACTTTTCACTTTTGGAGAAATATGATTAGGATTTGTACCGGGATTCCAGATGTAAGTTGTAGGAGCGAGAAATGTATTATTCTGTGTTTCATAAGGTAGAACTGTGTTGCTGGTGATTGGTCTTGTGAAGTTACTAGTTTTTTTTTTTTTTTTTTTTAGAAATCACGCTGCAAAAATAGTTTGTTTCTATATTTTTTTGTTAGGAGAAAAAAAAATTCTAGAAATTAATACAGCTTTCCTTAAACATATTTTTGCCATTAAATTTTCACCACTTGGTAGAATAAAAGAAGTTTTTATACTGCTCTTGTTATGTTATGGCTAGGAAATTTTCCAACATGTAGAAATTAAAATCACTTTTTTTTTGAACGATGAAGATGTAATATATAATTTTTGCATAAGATTAAAAAATTAGGTACGAAAAAATTTCTTTAAAAATAAATTTTTTGTGTACAAAATAAAGACATATAAAGAACGTTAATGAAGCACCAGGGTTGCGAATTACAGCATAAATGTGCTCCATACTATTGCTGGATTCGTTTATATTTTTTGTTGATAATTGTTGTTATAACTGGATGTTTGTTTATCCGTAAACTCATTTTTTTGGCTTTTTAAAGAGGAGTCAGTACCTCCCTATACCGTCAATGTTAATTTGCACAGGTTCATGTACCTTTTTCGGAAAATCTATTAAAGATACAAATATGAAACTTTTTCTTTACCTTAAGTAGACTCTTTTCTCTATACTGAAGTAAAGTTTTACAGAAAGAAAGAAAGGTTTTTTTTATTTTTAATTCTAATGTGTAAGTCACTGCATTTTTTTCAAAAAATGCCATTTTGCAACACGAAATCAACTCTATAAAAATATTTTTCGAATATGAGAAAAATTTTACTTCAGTACATGCAATTTGATGTATGGAATTAGTGGTGAAAATTGTAAAGCCTAGCACAATTTAGTTTCTGAGATAAAGAAACATTTAGTTTCAAAAATACCATTTCGAGATATTGCAATTTAAAGGGGAAAATCATACCTCATTAAAATAGGTTTATATTTTTTTAAAGCTTATTTTAACTTACTTCTAATATGAGCACGATCAAGAAGTTTGTATCATTAAAAGGGTATTGAAATGGATTGTCAAAATATATAAAAATAAAAAATCGAATTTTCGAAAGTATTTAGGGACTGACTACCCTTTTAAATCGGGTATTTGAGGGCCCAAAACATGGGTATAAAATACTTTGCACGTACAAACATTTATAGCTTTATCTTCTTATAATTTAATATTATCAATGAATAACATTATTTTTTCCTTAAAAGGACTGACTAGTTGATGTATATTTTTTTTACTAGTATGTAACATACAGTGTTAGCACAAATTATTCATTATTTTTAAACGCTTGTTTTCTAATGAATCTACGAATATTAATGAAGGAACGCTCAACAAGTTATCTATTACAAATGTCCAATATGTGTGCCCTTGTTCGCCTAGCACACATCTCAATGATAATACAGTAGACCCTTTAAAGGGGAAAATCATACCTCATTAAAATAGGTTTATATTTTTTTACCTCGTTTTACGCGAGTTTATTTTACGCGGTTTCGATTATACGCGGTTTAAGATTTGACACCTTTATTTTATTTTACGCGGATGAGTTTCGGTTTTATCCGGATGTGGGGATGCAAGCAGATAAAATTGTCCCCTCTTTTAAAATCCAAACTCCTAAATACTACAGATTACGTGTAATCAACTGCATTTTGGCGTGCTAATAATCGAGTTTGGACCACTGGAGACATTGAATGCGATTGTTTTAGAGCTCTTTCCAGAAATAAAATTATTAAACTCACACAGTTCAGAATTCACTGGAAGAAGAGCTTTTAGGAGTGACAAAGGAGACCAAAACCAACGAGGATAGCGACGTCGGTGACGCACAACCAAAAACGTTCGAATTGAAAATTTTTAGCCATTCTTAGACAATAGAAATAATCTTTCTGATTTGTTAGTGAAGGAAGATTCTATCACGGAAATGACGAAAGTGATCATGGATGCGTTAATGTTCTGTTAAGAATTACAGAGAAAAATTTTTAATGACTGCCACAAGACGATCATAGCCAGCTACTCTTTATAAACAGTACATGAAATTAATTTATGTTTTCTTTATGCATGTTGTGCATAAAAGTCGATATAAGTACACATTAAACTTATACAATTATTAAGACATCACTAGAATGAAGTATTTTGTTATCTACGGAACCAAACCCCTATTTTAACACTATTATTTGGTCTCAATTTACGCGGTTTCGATTCACGCGGATTTCCGTGGAACGTAACCCCCGAGTAAAACGAGGGTCTACTGTAGTTTCCTCAATAGTATGTTCTCGTTTAATAGTATTAAAAGTTGTGATGGGCATAGTCGAGTTCTCATAATATAACTACTCGATTATTCAAGATCACACGATATCTTGATTATCACGACTTCTCGATAATCAGATCTCGAGTTCTCGATTATCACATCTCGAGTTTTCAATTGTCACATCTAGAGTTCTCAACTATTACATATCGAGTTCTCATTTGACACATCTTAAATTCTCGATTATCACCTTTCGATTCTCGAACATCCCATCTCGAGTTCTCGTTAATCACATCTCGAGTTCTTAATAATTATATCTCATAATCTCCATTGACACATCTTGATTTATCGATTGTCAAAGCTGGAGTTCTCGAGTAATGAACTGTTCGAGTTCTCGATTATCACTTTCCGAGTTCTCAAGTTTGAAAGATCTCGATTGTTTAGAAATACTTGATTCACGAGATCACGATTATCATAAGTTATCGATAACGCCAAACACTATCTTAAAGTGCTCGTTAGCGTTGACCTACTCATAAGCTGCATTGCGTTGGAGCGCTGTTTCTGTATAATCATGCACTGAGAAAATTTTTCGTAACGTTTTACGGTAAAAAGTACTGGCATCCATGTTCTTAGTACTTTTATCATAAAATTTTATTTTACTGTTATTTTTTTTTCATACTAAAAAAAAAAAGAACACTATGGATAGTTGTACTGAATAAAAATGACGAACTGCTAAAAGCGAGATTCGAACCTGGTACCTTTCTTTGAAGACAGCTGTCTTGATTGGATGCTTCACTTGCCAAATCGATTAACTCCATGAAACAAAAAATCGAGAAAATTAATGAAGAAGACAGTGTTATCCATAGGAGTGAATGGGCCCTCGTGTTACATTTTCTGCCATCGCAGGATCAGAAATGTACTAAAACCAAAAGTTTAATATAAATTCCCATTCTAAGCATTGATTAAGCACTATTAAAGCAGAAATAAGGATTTTTTTAAAAAAAAGTGGAGTTAATCGATTTGGCAACTGAGGCATCCAATTAATACTGTGATTGGGCTCGAGAAGAGACAGGGAAATACAACTTGAGGGCTTCGTTCTGTCAATTACGTTCTATACCAACTAGCGCTTCCTATGGTTTTTCCGATGTAGTTTACTGTAAACTATTCTCCGTGCTACAAACTTTCTACTTTACAGTCAAATTTAGCTTTAAATGTTCCTGAATTTTTAAGTGTGGCAACAAAAGGGGCAACAATCTGAGAAGTTCACCTTATGGTGCTATGTTGCAGTTACGGGAAAAATCTCTGAAACATGTGCTCCAGTGAGATTAATCCCTTCCCTTTTGAAAGATGAATGTGTAGAGGAGAATAGTTAGTTAGGAAAATAACCATAAATAAATCAGCATAATTTTCCCTAATTACCGGAATTCCGGTAAAAAGTCAAATGAAAAAGCATAATCATTTACAAGCAGGCAGTGTAGCAGTTGCTAATGGTTGGGTTTGTACATATACTCCCTGGCCAATAAATTAGAAGCTCAAGATCAATATTTTACTCAACCATCTTTTGCACAGATACAGTGCTGGTAAAAAAAAGTTGCATAACCCTCGCATTTTTACAACAATGAGATTATGTGAGAAGTTTTAGTCGACCGATTAACGATGAACGCATGTGAAATTCTGCAAAACTTATGAAATAAACATTTTACAGCAGGAATCCCATAATTGTTTAAGTAGATCAGGGCTGTTTCCGGGCCAAGGCAAACTGCTGACCCCATGCTCGTTTTTCCCTTTCTGAACCTGCGTGTGAGTTTAGAGAAAACAAATTACTTAACCTCCATGTCAATTTAAGTCTAATGGCAGGATAAAGGTTTTTAAATTGTTACTTACCAGTTTTGCCCTATGGCACGGAGCAGAATCATCCTGGAAAATGACTTTTGGAACTGAAGTAAAGTGATCCCGGATTGTAGGAAGCAATTTCACCTCCAAAATGCCAATATACACCTGAGCGCTTACTGTTCCTTGCGCAAAGTGAAGCCCACCAACTCCTTGATCAGAAATGCACCCCCAAATCATCTGGGATACGGGATGCTTGACTGTGTGTTTTAGCAGTCGGGATGATATTCCTCTCCATTGCGGCGCGGGTGATGCATTTTTTTTTACCACCACTGTAATACTGCTCTGATTCGTTTGGGAATTGGGACTACAAGCTTCTGGAATGCATTTACATCCAGAGAATACCATGCATTGGCTATGCAGCTTTTAAGTTCTTGTAAATTGTATATGCGTTGAGAGTGCTATCGGATGCGCCTACACGTTTTCTATGGGGTGCTATGATCCGGCCTATGCGGTGGCCAATGAAGGTGTTGGAAGTCAGACGGATGCTCAGCGAACGAATTCTCAACACTTCTGGCTCGATGTATAGTTGCACTATCGTCCATGAAGCATCTGCCGTCTCTAGCATAAAAATGCAACATTGAAAATTGCATTTGATCTGTTAGGATAACTAGGTATTGCAAGGGTATTTGTTTACACTCGATAAAGACCAGGGCACCGCATCCATGACAGAAGAACATGCTCCATATCATTATACTCCCTCCAGACCCTTGCACAGTGCACCATTCCAATCCAAATCTGAAGGGTTTCTAATTCATTGGCCAGTGAATGTAAATACAAACAGTACACACATTATTCCTAATTGTTAATGGCCTGCAGCATCGATTGCATATTGTGGAGAAGGCAAAGTTTTGTCTCACCCACTCCACAATTTTCTCTGAGACACGTGCTTTTGCAATTTATGACAGTATTCTTCAGTACCGACAGATCCGACACCACAAATGGACGTCGTTAAAAATTTTCAAGAAAAGCATCATGGGGGATATTTTTGTAATATGATGTAATCACAATGCACACCGATATAGTAAGTTGGAAAAACAAAATTAACATGTTTTGTAAAATAATGCAATTTTACTATTGAAATCACCCACATCATCAGATAAATTTCGTGAAGTGCTCAGATTAGAAAAATAAATAATTTTATCCTTCGAATTTTCCTTCAAGGATACTAGTTTACCTTGTTTGAACGAACAAAGCTTCTGGTAATGTTACAAGAAAAAAAAAACCTGCTTTTTTCAGTCAAAAAGTTCAGTAGAAAATCAATTTTTTGTGTCTGATGCGGCATTTTTAATGTTCAGACTTGAGTCTTCTTTAAAATTCACTATTCAATTATAATTTTCTCTGCTATTTCCTGAATAGATCCTACTTAAGAAAGACATGGGTCATCATAGGCACAAATGCTCCTAGTTTTATCTTATGCAACTTTGTTTAAAAATATAATAATAATAATAACAATCATTATTATTAGTACTTTGTGTTTACAGAAAGAGTGTTAAATTTATGTTGCAGGAGATATGCTGTTGGTTCGAAACACAAATTTTAGTAACTCATTAACGCAATTAATTAATAAAATTTACTGCTGTTAATAAATCAGAAAAAAATTAAGTTGCTTTTTTCGAAGTGTTTCGACTTGCAACGAATAAAACAAATAAAACAATCAAAAGATGTATAAGTTTGCATGAGCTAAATTGTCTGTTTATTATGTTACATTGATATATTCTTGGCGGTTTATAGTTAACACGATTCATAATTTCATAATGTGCTCGTACTGAGTTTTAGTAGTTATATTTTACGAATTGACGGGTTTTTTTTTAGTATGTATTCATTTTTATATAAATAATTCATTATTTTGGTTTTTTTTTCTTCATTTAAAACTTTACAGTCATCTTAAATTAATACCGCTAAACATTTTAATCTCGTTTATCCTTTAGTATTGCTCGAAAACGTATTTTGTAGCCAACGGTTTTGCTAACAGTTTCTTAAACGTATATAATGTTTAGTGTTCATTTATGTACTTTTAGAGTTTCTAAAACGTATAGAATTCTTGACAGAAACCTCAATAAAGTGATTCGATCGATAAACTTCTGATTCAGGAAAACTTTACTTTATTGATTTGTTGTGTGCCCTCCTTTTCACAAAGTGCTCAGTTAAGAATTTTTGAAGCAGAAACTAGGTCCTGAGGTTTTCATTCCTATAGCAATATGTTACTTGAAAAATATGTTTTTAAAACCGCTGTTCATTTCGTTACTAATAAGTCAATTTTTCATTTTGGTCTAATTTTCGTAAATTGCGTGGACAATTATTATATTACGAGTTTTTATTTGTGTAGGGTTGGAATATGTTTTTAAAGAAACTTTGTTTTAGTTTGGTTGGATAATGGAGTTGTTTGAAATGTTTGAACTGTTTAGTTTGGTTGAATTCCAATTTGTTTTTTTCTTCCAAACAAAAACTAGGTCCTGAGGTTTGCAGTTGTTTAAATTGTTTAGTTGGTTACATTTCATTTTGCTTTTTTTCGAAACAGAAACTAGGCAATGAGGTTTGCACTCCTATAGCAATATGTTACTTAAAAATTATGTTTTCCAAACCGTTGTTTATTTTGTTACTCATAAGTGAATTTTTCACTTTTACCTACGTTCGTAAATTGTTTGGATGCTTATTACGAACTCTTTATTTCCGTAGTATAAATATATTTTCAAGGAAACTTGGTTTTAGTTTGGTTGGAAAATACAATTAAAAAAAAACTGTTAGTTGCCGCTTTTATTTCCACATATGAGGCAGTGAGAAGCGAAGAAATGGTAGTTGCAAAATTAAAAATTTGGAGACAATCAGTGCAAATTATACAGGAACCTTTTATCTGTCTGGGGCAGACGGTAGTACTAGTTATCCTGGTAGGTGCTGTTCTGCAACATGATTTTTCAATGAAAGCCACATCGGACCTTATCTGTAAACGCAAAACTTTAAATTGTGCTCTTATCAGGGTTCGAAAATATCATGATATTTTCGAAAATATCGAAATTATCCGATATTTTGATATATATCGGATATTTTGATATACATTGGATATTTTGATCCGATATTTTCAATCAACACAAACTACAGTCTTCAAAAAAGTAAAAGCATCCTCAAATCACTCTTTATTTTCTTATATCATTATTACAGTATGTGGACTGGACTTAAAATTAAGTTTTCTTTCCTTATTTATACCTAATATTTCATTTTACATTGTTATCGATTTTAATGGAGTTAGTTTAGCGTTAGCTATTATAGTCATTGCTCTTCTGATAGCTACTTTTACACAGTTATATGATTTAGAAATAAAAAATATGCAATAGTCGGTGCAGAGTCATTAGACATTTTCTTTTTTTCTAACCAACATTTAATATTTAATCAGGCATTTTTAATATGACTTAAAATTGTTACATTACTACTAATTTTATGAATACAAAATAATCATGTTACTTTGCTGTATTAATGATGTATTAATGCATCGTAAAATATAGT
Organism: Uloborus diversus; assembly: GCF_026930045.1. NCBI lineage: Eukaryota > Metazoa > Arthropoda > Arachnida > Araneae > Uloboridae > Uloborus > Uloborus diversus. The sequence continues at coordinate 181,062,439 of NC_072734.1, forward strand.
GCATAACCATTTGGTTATTTTTAATAAATGAACAATATTACTATGATTAAGCTAATTTTTATATTAAAAATACCGTAGTTGAAAAAAGATATCGAAAACATCAAAATATCGGATATATGTCGCGATATATATCAAGCTATATATCGACTAATGTATATCAGCGAACCCTGGCTCTTATATCCCTTTACATCTCACTGCCTTATCTTTTCCATGATCATAGTGAGTAGGTACTCTAAAACTCGAATTTTCAGTTTTTAAGTATTCAAAGTTTTCAAAACAAGAGCTTTAACACCGAATTCGTGTTACTACGTTGATTAAAAGTAATTCAATTTAAATATCAATGGGGCGGGAATGTATTAAAATACACGTACAATTTTTACTTTCAAAGAGATATTCTCAAATTTTTTTAAAACAACTCTATAAAAAAAACACTTTTTATGATACGTATAATTATTACTTATACGGAAGTAGGAATAACGAATATATTACTTATTATATCTTTTTAACTTAATATTTTCTTGATATGATTTTGAAAACTTTGAAAAAATACTCAGTAAAGCAGTTCAAACTAAATCTGTTTTGCTTGAAAGTTTCGATTTTTTTATATATTACCATCGACTCTACCTAGCATTATTACTTCCAGTTTTGATTCAAAATAATACGAAAAGTTTTAGTGGACTTTTTTCGAAATATACTAATTAGTGCCAAAAGTTTACTTTGAAGCAAGATTTAATTACAGGTATTCCGTAGGAAACCTCTGCAACCAGTAAGCACAGAATTCCATTTTCTCCAGAGCGATAAGAGCTCATTTATTTTACATCTCCCTCCCGCAAGTGACGTCACGAATAGAACGAACGAATTAGCGTGGAATTGGGCAAGGAAGGGAAAGAGAGAATGGTGCGTTTTGGTGAAAGAATGGTCTGTAAGCGTTTTGGGTATCAACGCGTCATTAGCAAACAAGCGTAATCATTATGAACCAAAATCTAGAAAACCACTGGAGATATTCAGTCCTGGAATTCCTGTACATTTTATCGAATGTTTTGATCTCATTTTCAACCTAGGAGTAGTAGCTAAGTGTAAAGATATTTGAGAAACTGAGCTGCGTTTTGTTAAATGGTTTTTAATGACTTTGATATGGTACATGCCTTGACAAGATAAGAATTTTAGAAGTATTTTACTTATTACGTTTTTAACCCCTTCAGACCTGATGTCCGGTATACCGGACATACACTTTAAACAGCTGCTAATAATTTAATAATTCATTTAATTAGCTGATTTTTTTGGAGTTGACTCTTTACATTCTACTTATTATAATCTGTGAAATAATTTTTCGTTTTGGGATTGACAACACTGACATATAAGGATTGAGAGATAGAGTGTGGCTCATTTTTCCAACCATGGATTTTCATCTGAAAAGCGAGGTTTTTTCCTGATTTTTTTAAAAATATATAATCTTTAATTAGTCGTTTCAAATGCGTATATTATGTTTTATAATTGTTTGTAGAACATTTTATAATTAAGTTTGTTCGGTATTTTATCGTCTTTGTACATGAAATATTGATTTCAAATATATATGTCCGGAATATTGTACGTGCCATAATTCTTTTAAGTTTTCTCCTACAAACTCAAAGTTTTGTCTATAAGATACCCTTTATCACAGTACATTGTGTATCAATTATCAGCATTTTTGGTCCAATATTTCATAAATCTGACTGAAGGGGTTAAATGCATCTCTTGAAATTCTTTCAATGTGTGTTGTCAGTTTTGAAATCAGGATTGCTCCATTTTTTTTATTTTTTTTATTTTTATGTTGTGTACATTATTTCATACTCGACGTACTTACACCATTTTTTACTGATTTATATTTTGTTGACTTGTAATGACTTTGATATACTACACGCTTTGATAAGATAATAATTTTATAAATATTGTATTTATTACTATTTTGAAGCCTATTTCAAAACTCTTCTTATGTTGATTGTCTGTTTTCAAATCAATATAATTCTCACGGTTTTTATTTATTTATTATTTTTCTTTTTTATTTATTTTTTTTTATTTTTTTATTTTTTATGTTGAGCACACTGTATCATACTCGACGTACTTACATCAATTCGTACTGCGTTGCATTTTTTTTATTAGTTTTTAATGACTTTGAGATGCTGCATGCCTTAAGATTTTTACAAGTATTTTATTTATTGCTATTTATGATGAATACTTTTAAAGTCTTCTTACGTTTGTTGTCAGTTTTATAATTAGGACTATCCTCGTAGTGTCCATTCATGTTTATTGATGTTGAGTACATTATTTCATACTCGACTTACTTACATCATTTTGTACTGAGTGACATTTTGTTAAATGGTTTTTAATGCTTTTGATATGCTACATGCCCTGACAAGATAAAAAACTTACAAGTTTTTTTATTTTTTTTATTTAGCAATCACGATTGCTCATTGCTTTCATTTAAATGTTTTTGGCGTCCTATCATTTTATTTTCCCCACCGCCACCCTCCACACCATCACCGTCGACCGGTTCCTGACGATGCTACTCCTATAGCGAAAGCCGTCTCCAGGTTGCATCCATGTCCTACACACACGCGCATACATACACAACTACACACACACACACAAACACATGCACCTACACAAAGACATACACATACGCACACATACAGACACCTACACATACACACACATACACACATTCATGCCTGCACACAGACACAAACACATACATACACATACACACATTCATGCCTGCACACAGACACAAACACATATGCCTTCACACACATACACATACCCCCCACACACATTCATACACACAACTACCCACACACTTATGCCAGCACAGAGACACAAACGCACATGCATACACACACATACACATACCCCCTACACACAAACACACATACCCCCACACACAAACACACGCGCCTACATACACACACTCGTGATTGCGAAAAACACAATTTGAACTCAAGATGTCAAAATTCAAATTATTTTTTTTAAATTCTTTAATATTTAAAATGCATATTTTCAAAGTCTTCCTATGTTCAACGTCAGTTTTCGAATCAGGATTACTCCTACGGTTTCTATTCATTTTTTTAAATGATAAGCACTTATTTTAAACTTGACGTACTTACATCATTTCATAATTACATCATAATCGTAAATGCTTTATTTGTAAAGGAAAAAATAAAAAATGAAACTAACGATCATGTGACAGATAGAACGAAAAATTATCCAATAAATCAGTTGGAAATGATCAGAATACATTCTAAGTGGTCTATCCTTTAAAAGGACGGAATAGATGAAACGTAAAAAAGGGGAGAAATGGAACCCAAAGAAATTCTAAATTGAAAACTTGATGCATGTATTCTGGAAGGAGAGCTCAGGAGTTCTAAAATTCCGAATGTTTTTTCTTTGAAGTGGAAGAAGCACATCAAATGCAGAATCGGGAAATACGGGTCAGGGATAATTCGCTGATTTCTTTTGCAAATTTTCGAGAAAGTAGCGAACGAATCTGAAAATAAGCTTTTTTTTCTGAATGAATCTGCATATTTAAATATATCCCATCTGCTTTTCACGCTCATCGACTTCGATAATTTATTTATCACTTGAATTGGGCGCTTTTATTTCTGCGCTGGCAAGTTAATTTTTTTAGTGAAAAAAAATGTTTTTAATTAGTATATTGCTCGGAAATTATAATACAGCATTAAAAGACAATTTTTGAATTATGCACATTAATTTCTTATTTAAAAAATTAAGAGTCTATTACATACTTCTATCTATCTATTTATCTATGAACAATGGTTTATCTAAATTACATTTACCTAACTACGTCTAGAATACGCCTTTATGTCTATTTACCTGCCAATGTTGCTGAATTTTTATGTAGATAAAATATCCTCAATTGCCAGTGATATTATTTAATCATTTGATAAGTTTATTAATTCTTACACGCAAGTTTTAAATACAACGGCTTGAAATTCAGAATTGTTTGGTTTTGCACTACAGGATGTGACACAGCAATCTCTTGAAGATGGGACTAAGTGAGTTTAGGGAGTGGATACTGTGGTCAAAGTGGTATCAATGGATAGCAATATACTTGCCATTTATGCAGCAGCAGGAATAATTGCATAATGCGGTGAACATTGTCATGAGTTGTGGATGAATACATTCAAAATGTTGGTTTTTTGATATCTAATTAGCAATAATTTCTCATTCCGTTCTAACTTGGCCGACACTATCCTGTTCGATGAGAAAATATATTTGCGTTGCGAATAACTGTGCGTAAATGAGTTTTTTTTTTAATTTTTTTTTTATTAACATTCATATCAGAAAAAAAAACTGGGAAGCTACGCGTTTTTTTTTTACTGATCTCGGATTTTTATACAGGGCTAGACAATCCCCATAAATTTAAATATCATCAAAAAGTCCAAAAAAAATGCGTCACAAAGGACCCTTTGTAAATTTCAAACAAACCAAAATACGGGCAGGATGAGGTCCCATCTGCAGAACATCACTGGCATTCCGGATAGTTCTTCTTACTTTCACAAAAACTGAGGGCTCTTGTACGGTCGTTAAAAATCTGGCGTAAGTGGCTTGGTGGTGTCAAAGTCTAAGTCTGAAAAACTCACCCGGACATTTTACAAAGTGCCATGCGTGTTTGAAGAAGTTTTCAATCGTTTGTTAACCTCTATTTTTGTTATGGTGGAAATCTCACGAAATGTGAGGTCCACACGAAGACTCACACCCTCCTCTGCAGCATACCTATCCGGCTCTTCCATTGCCGTCAACTCCAACATGCAAAGGGAGCTACTGAAAATGTATAGTGTATTCAAAATAAAGCCTAGGCTACATGGCTAAGTGGTAAACTCTATGTAGAACAGGATCATATCGGCCGAATCGGAACCGATTAAAAAATTCTTTTCGAGTAGTAGTCGTAAAACTACCGTTTAAAATACTCTTCTGCGACAGATGACGAACCTCAACGTGGCATGTCATTGACACGACAGCAAATGACACGTGTACTGCTTTCTCGCGATGCCACTTTTGCCACAATTTCTATTTCACAAATCACACAATGCGTTTTCGAAACACCTGGTGAGATTTGATATTAATAAACCAAGATTTTTTTTTTTTTTGCTTAAATCATATCAAGCACTCTGAAAACATATCTGTTGAAGGCAGATAAATATCACTCGTCATTACTTTGCAAGTAACAGAAATATTTAATTAATGAGAGCCCAGCAACAAATACGAGCATTACTAAAATAGGTTTAGACTAAACTACCGTTTATCCGCGAGCGGATGATCTGCGAGTCATTTAACAATCAGGAGCATGTATTTTCGCAGTAAAAATCAAATGACAATGGCTGTTTTTTTCTTTTTCTCTGTCGGAAATTTGGAAATAAACTCAATTGTTTTTGTTTTATCTATTGTGGTTTCTTCATCGTACATACAATTGTTCCTTATTGATGTAAAGTTCTGTGTACTGTATTTTTACTGTACTGTATATATTTTTACTGTTTGAAGAATGTGTTATGCATTAATACAGCTTGCGTTTTTGAGGCAGGATATTTTTAACATATTCGTTCAATATTTTAACCTTTTTGCGAGTTATCCGCGATTTTTATTATCCGCTGCCCTTGTGTCACTCAATTCCACTGATTAATTGAAAGTTTACTGTACTTCCAATGGGGTCGTTTCCAATATTATTAAAGTATTTTTTTTTCCTGAAAGAACATGCTTAAAAACACAGGATCTAACCATTTTTTTAAATAATTTGTTAAAGTTTGATATTAAAAAAAGAAAACTTATATTGGTGATCTTTCATCGTTTACATTTTTTGCCGATGACATCACAAATGATGAAATGCCATTCTGTGTTGCTATTCACAGAGCAAAATATTTAATTCGCATCTTCACTCACGTGTATTGGCAACGATATGGTTGATGGCAAGCGTAGAGTGCAATTTTAATTCGTTTCTTGATTATCATAACTTCGAAACGCGGGTACAAATATGCGCCAAAGAGCATCATTTGTGACGTCATCAAGACCACGCCTTGTTTGAAAAATTGGGCGTTTTAAAAAAAATAACTGTTGAGAAACTGAAAGAATTTTCTGGGTCCATGTTTTTTTTTTTTTTTTTTTTTTTGCTTACTCTATCAATTTTAGTGGCTAACAGTACTACTTTTGACTGAAGGAAACAACCCCATTAGAGACACTTTACGGGAGACCTTGTATAGTCCTGACGCACCGTCTTAAGCGGTGAGAATAATAAAGACTTTCGAAAGAATTTAAAGACTTTAAATTTCTGTTATTCTTATTGTTCTTACAATGTGTATTATCTTTAGAAAAAGAGAAATACAACAAAATTATTTTAACATTTTATCGGTCGAGGATACAAAATCATGAAAACTAACATCGAGATGCTTTACGGAAAAAGTCCATATTATTACAAGACATACATTGTATGCAACCGTAAAAAAGCTGTTTTGTTTATTTTCCATGCTTTTATCTAAGAAACAAACACATTCAGCTGTAGTATGAGTTTCTTAAAACGGCAGATACCTATTTTCCGAATAGCAGGGAAAAAATAGCATTATTATTATTTTTTTTTTATTTTAAATCAAATTCCAAATTTTTTTTTTGATCATATTCAGAACACTGCTGCTAAATATCCGTTTCAAACTTTATTAAAATACATAAGTTTTATTTTCTGACCGTGTAAATTATGTTTTGGTTTCGATTCCAAAAAATATTTTTAATTAAAAATAGTAACAAGCAGACAATACCATAGCAATTGCCGTATTGATAACTACAAGCTAAATATTAAAAAAAAAATAAAATATTGACAAAGTAGATTCTTTTCAGTTAAATTTCAAAGAAGAAGCTGGATCGTAAAACATGGAAACTGGTACACAGCGTAGACATTTTTGCTTGTTAGTCGTGTCGGGCACAAAATAATTTGATTTGAAATGTAAGTTGATGATTATTTTGATGTAAATACTGCGCACTAATTTTGCTCAAGTATGCAAAATCTAGCTTGCAGTATGCAAAACTTATCTCCTTTAAAATTGTGGAAACTCACTTCCCTTTAAATGTAACTGCTGAGTTTGATTTGAAAATGAAAATACATGTTTAGAGCAAAAAATTACATAAGCACACACTCACACGCACGAAGAAAAAAAAATGGTAGTAACAGAAAAAAAAAAACGGAAATAAAGTTTTCACTAAAGATTCTTCTTTTCAATCTCCCTTCTAAACGAAGGTATTTGAAAAAAAAAAAGAAAGAAAAATAAAATACGAAGATGGAAGAAAACTAATTTAAAAAATGTGTTGCGAGCATTCAAGTGTGAATGAACTAAAGTTTTGAATGTGAGAACTGTTGTATGGGGAAAATTAGTTTTTGGTTGAAGGAAAGAAAGCTTAAAGGAAAACGCCTTCTACGTCAGCCTTTCGTTCTCTTTGTTCATTTTATAACCAGATATTTTCAAATCTACAAATTATATCTGAATAAATTTAGGTTAATTGATACAGTGGGAAATATGTTTGATTAAAACTATTATTTTGAATTTAAAAGTACTTAAATATATATTTGATTTTAACTCCCTTTTTATACGCAAATGGTTTTAACTGAGTATTTCGTTATTAATATTCAGTGAAACTTGTGTAAGTTTACCACTTGCGGTGCACTACTTTAGTGGTCAACTTACAAAGGTTGAATTACATGATATAGAGCTAATTTTGTGCCTGAAAATAGCGGTCAACTTAGACAGGTGGTCAGTTTACAAAGGTGGTCGATTATACACGTTTCACTGTAATTATTGAAAGCATTATTTTTATAACATAACACACTAATCTACATTTAAATAATCACTTAATGTACGACAATTATAGTTCAGAAAAAAATCATTGCATTAGCGAGCTATTTTAAATCAAGCATATAATTTTTCACATTCGTCACCTCAGAGTAACACTAAGACATCAAACCCCAATAATAACAGTAAAATATCCTACTGTTGATGTAACACGACGTGGTAACTTCACCTTTTGAGTTTTGGTTTCATCCATTGTCTGGTTTAAGGAGAAATATGTCTATATAGTAGATAAATAACTATTTTCTAGGTATAAAATGAAATTGTTAAAGCTTTAAATTTAAAGCAGTAAGAATTAAAGAGATGTAAGTGGTAAAAATACAAATTTGAAGGTAACCAGTACAAATGGTAGGTGAAATTTTCATCTCTCTTGTGGCAAGAGATGGTAGGGGAACATGGAGGAAAGTGAAATAACAGGGCAAAGTGAAATGCTGAATTATTTACTCTGCTTTTAGCTCCACCATCTCGTATTATTTTAACTATATAGTACCATATGTAGTCTATACCAGTTAGGAAAAATATACCGTTTAAGATTAAAGCATTTTTTAACATAGGCAATTTTTAAAAAATTGGTACTCATATTGTAATATTTTGTCGTCAGTCAAAAATTATTTATATTGCTATAAAATGATAAAGTTCGTGTTATTAAGATTTTAAATATCACAACTGAGACCTCCTAATATTCAATGCAGTATTATTTTAGTTAATAATAAGTTTATTTGTATTTTTGATAAATTGTACAAATAGTCAAGTACATGTGGGGCAAAGTGGAAGGGGCGAAGTGAAATAATTTGTTTTATTTACTCACTCTGTCATTTAATATAAATCACTTTCGTATTCATTTATTAATTAATTCATTTACATTCCTTCATTCAGTAATTCACATATTTATTCATTCCTTTACTCGCTCATTTATTTTTCTTCATATATTAATTGATTTATTTTTATTATTCGTTTTTGGTTTCATTATCTTTTAACTTTTTCATTCAACCTTCTATTTACTGATTCTTTTGATCTAAACTATGTTTATTATCGAATAGAAAATATTTCATTGATGAATGATTTTATTTTTCACTTTTCCTCATGAAAAAAAAATCTTTTCCTCTTATTTTTGAAAACTTAAATTTACTGCCAAAAAAAAAAAAAAAAAAAAAATACTGCTTCAACGCAAGTCTTATTACAACATAGAATGTTCTTTCTTTTTGTACTGTTATTTTCAAAACAAATTTTCGATTAGTTCATTTAAGAAAAAAAAATTCAGTCATCTTACCCATTTCCCTCAACATCCCCGTACTATTAGCCTTGGTGGATGCTGCTATACAGCATGATTTAGAAAAACATTTCAATGAAAGCCTACCCAAGACCTTATCTTCAAACGCGTTTCACTCAAAACTTGAAATGACCACTTACATCCCTTTGCTTTCCCAATGCCTCGCTTGTGCATTCATTTTGTTATTGTAAACGAAAAGTATCGCTTTAGAAGATGTAAAATATAAAAATAATACATATTATTTTGATGTTTAAAAAATTAAACATCATACGCTTATTTCTACGCTTCGTTTTCATTTTTATTTATTTTTTACTATAGTTAGGGTACACCTGACCAAGCGGCTTCGTAATGCTATGATTTGCATATATTTCAGAATTCTGCCAGGTTAGGTTCGCTCCAACTAACTTTGATCGAAACATGAATTTATTCAATCTTATTCCCTCTAGCTATAAAGGGTTATCGATGCCAACACTGTTAGATAGTCTTTAAATCGAAGAAACATAATTACTCTTGCATAAAATACACCGTCAGCGCAATCATTCCATACGAGGGCTGCAGTTTCGTGCTTATTAGCACTCATCAGCCCGGCATAGAAAATTACTGAGATGGAGGGGAAAAACATCTTAAGGAAGCCAAGAGTGCTCAACAAACTAGTAGTTAATATAGAATTAGCACTTACCATATGAGTGACCGAAGCAATGGTACGGATCAACTCGAAGATTGATGGCAAGGAATGGTATATTCAGTAAGTTACCGCCACCGCCCTAGCTAAAGGGCAGTAACTTACTGAAAATAATTACTTTTCTTTTTAATAGTGGCGCATAAATGTCTACAGAACCTGATTAAATATTCCTAGTTTTAAATGACTATGTATTTTGATGTATTTATTGGTAAACATTGAAGCATTTTTAAAAGAAAATATCTATGTCAAATTAAACATTATTTTTTAAAAAAATAATTTTGCAAATAATGCTTTTTTTTTTCGCAGAAACATTTTCCGCATATTTCTTGACCTTTTAAAAAAGTTTTAACACTAAATACGCATCATATATCCAGATTTGATTAAATAGCTAGAAAATAGTTGTTTTAAAAAATACACTGATGTACTACATTTTTCATTCATTTTAAGATGTTTTTCATGAGAATGTTACGAGACAAATATTGAATTATTTAAAAGTTCATTCAGCATAATGGTGCTAAAAAGATGTTCGTCTGTATATTTAAACGTTTCTTATTCATTGTGAGTGGTATGCAGGACAATGCTATCACATGAATTTATTGTTGTCAACAAACAAAAGTTTATTTCTTATTGATTTATTGTCATAAAAGCATACAATTACTACATCTCCATGGTCCTACATATAGCATCTGATACTTTTTTTTTAAATCTAAATTTGCATCATCAAGTATGTGTTTAAATTAAAAATTTACGAAAGTAGTGCAGATCATTTAGCAGCAAAACTTGAGCAAATGTACATTGCAAAAAGTAAAATGAGAGTCAAACACGATCTTCGAATATTTTCTTTTGCATATGCAGTTTTTTAAAAAAATATTTAGTTTGCGTTTTTTTCTGTGAAAAAAAGGCGTTTTTTAAGAATAAATTATTTACAAGCGATATAATTTTTTGTCACTCAATAGTGTGTGTAAACTAGTCCATTTGGTCCTCCCAAACAAGCAAATTTCCCATGAAAAATAAGTTCAAATCCTCAAATTAAAAATAATTATTTTATTTTTTTTCCACTACACCGGCTTCTCAAAAGAAAAAAAAAAATCATTCTGAGGAACTTTCTTGTCGAAATGTTGCGGAAAAAATATGGAGAGGTTGGAACTCGTCCAAGGGAAAAATGTCACACTAGCTACGTAAAATAAGAAAACAATAATTCCGTCCGAAAAAAAGAAAGAACGAAACAAATCTTAGAAGAAAAGCAATAAAATACTCGCGAGAAATTCGGTAAATTATCTAGTTTCGAAATAGCACATGCAACTTAGACAAAAAGCCTTTTTAATTAAAAATGTATGACAGTAAAATACGCGCGATTTTAAGAAGTATTTCAGGGATAAAAATGCATTCCCATGCATCAGACGACTTAAGAAATGAATTAAGTTAAAATAAAATACAAGGAATAGACGTTCCAAATGAATGATGCGAATTTATCCCTATCTTGGCATTTCCAAATATCTCGTTGAAAATATATCGATGCAATCCACGATTCTCTTTTTCTTGCCTTAGGTTTTCGTACTATTAGAGAAACATTTAGTTCAGAGATAAAAATAGCAAGTGTTTTGACATTGTTCACAATGTCAAAATGTCAAAGAAATTATAGTAATATAGTGGGGGTTTTAATCTTTGCAAAGCGAAAAGCGACTGCTAGAATGAACATAGTGTTGTCATTAAACCAAGGGTCATTAAACCAAGGGTGAAAGTTAAATGCTTCTGCTTCAATAAATTTATGCGAATCTACTTTATGTTTTCATGCCTACTTCAAGGAAAAAAAAATACTCAGACTAGCTAATTTTAATCTTATGTGAAATATTACTGCTAAGAAATGTTTAATCATGCAACTTATAAATAGCATCCTATGTTAAAAGTATAAAAACGCACAGTTCATGATTTCGACGCAATTAGAATTTTAAAAATTAAATACATTAAAAAATATATTTTAGCATGATAAAATCAGTTAAACAAATTTAACTGTTACGCTTGATACGAATTAACTATGAAAAGCGAAATAAAAAATGTTTATATAGTCTAGAACATTTAAACATGTTTTCATTTATTTTCTAACATAAAACTATTTTTCTCTTATTTGCTTGAAAACAAAAAAGTGAATTTGGAAAGAATAATAAACGCATGTTCTTAAATAGTTAGGTGTCATGTTTGAAAAAATTCCAAGCATTTTTTTTTTTAAATAGTAATGTTTTAAGCGTAGGAAAAAAGATAAATGTAATGACTTATATATGAAACTTTTTTTCATATTTTTTTTTACCTTTTTTTTAATATGTTTATTAAACTCTTAACATTTTAAATATAGCTATAAACTTTAAGCGTAATATTATATTTTAAAATCAAGCACGAAAAATTAAGCTCAAGTCATAAAACGTATCAACACGTTTTCTAACTTGAGACAACACGTTTCATGACTGAAAACGTATTTACATATGGATGTCTCACTTGCCAAATCAATTAACTCCATTAAACGAAAAGTTGAGAAAAGTGATGAAGAAGATGGTGTTATCCACAGGAGTAAATAGGACCTCGTGTTACATTTTCTGCCATCACAGGATCAGAAATGTACTGAACCAAAACTTTAATAAAAATTCACATGCTAAGCATTGATTAAGTATTATTAAAGCAGAAATTACGATTTTTTTAAAAAGTAGAGTTAATCGATTTGGCAACTGATGCATCCATATAAAAATCAAACGAGTCAATTTTTAGCTTAATTATCTTTTAAAATCAAGCTCGAAAAATTAAGTTCAAGTCATAAAACATATCAACACGTTTTCTAACTTGAGACAACTCGTTTTATGACTATTACTACATTTTTACATATGGATGTCTCACTTGCCAAATCAACTAACTCCATTAAGAAAAAAGTTGAGAAAAGTTATGAAGAAGATGGTGTTATTCACAGGAGTAAATAGGACCTCGTGTTACATTTTCTGCCATCACAGGATCAGAAATGTACTGAACCAAAACTTTAATAAAAATTCACATGCTAAGCATTGATTAAGTATTATTAAAGCAGAAATTACGATTTTTTTAAAAAGTAGAGCTAATCGATTTGGCAACTGAGGCATCCATATAAAAATCAAACGAGTCAATTTTTAGCTTAATTATCTTTTAAAATCAAGCTCGAAAAATTAAGTTCAAGTCACAAAACATATCAACACGTTTTCTAACTTGAGACTACTCGTTTTATGACTATTACTACGTTTTTACATTTGGATGTCTCACTTGCCAAATCAATTAACTCCATTAAGAAAAAAGTTGAGAAAAGTTATGAAGAAGATGGTGTTATCCACAGGAGTAAATAGGACCTCGTGTTATATTTTCTGCCATCATATGATCAGAAATGTACTGAACCAAAACTTTAATAAAAATTCACGTACTAAGCATCGATTAAGTATTATTAAAGCAGAAATGATGATTTTTTTTAAGGAGTCACAGTACCTTTCAAACATTTTTTTTAAATTTAAGTAAATTTTATATGTCTTTGAAACCATAACATGCATACTTATTTCGTAATAAATAATTATTTTTCAAAATTTAAAAATATTGCCTATTTTTTTAAAAATCCTAAAATTGAGGAAAATTTCATTTTTTTTTAAAATCCCTAAGTCTTTTTTATTTTTGCACCAACGATTACTATAATCATCTCTAAAAATCTGTGCATTCATTTGTTTATGAGTTTATTAGAAAATTTTCTGTGATTAATAATGTAAAAATCAAAGTTTTTTTGAAAAAAATTGGTTTTTAAAGGTTTAACATGCTCTAAATATTTGAGTAATTTATAAAATGCTTATCCAATGCACAGTTTTGTCAAATATGTTATCCCAATTGCAAAAAGTATAACTTTAAAGCAGTATCTTTAATAGAAAAAAATCCTTACCAGGAAACATCACGATCAAGGAAATTCAAAAAAATTCCAAATTGGTGGCATTCGAAAGAGCATTGGAAAACATGTTTATGGCACTGAAACTACGTGCCCTCGTGACCACGTTATCGAAATATGATGTCTTAAAAATTGCCGAAATTTTTAGTAAAGTCGCCAAATTTAGCGAGTTTTGTTCAGAAATGGAAGGTACGGCGCAAATTCAACATCAGCATCTGACAAGACATTTCACTTCCATATTTGGTCACCACCAAAGCGCGTGAGAAATATCGCATTAACTCTTTACTCGGGGTGACTACCACGGCGCGGGGTGTCGTGGCACGGACTGCGGCATTGAAATTTTTAGGGGCTTGTGTTCCGGGATATTATCGTACAACTGTATAGGGGGAAAACGCCACAGCCCGAATTATTTGTTTTATTTTATTGTAAAAACAATGGAATTTTTTGTTATTCTTAAGACTGTCTGTTAAAAAACTGATGTTTAAAACTTTTATGCTTCTGCGGGTGAAATATTTCCACTGAAAGAGTTTATTCGATGATGAAACTGTTTTGAAAAAAATATGATAACCGTAGAGAAACGGTAAACACACTTTAAAGTCTTTTTTTTTTTTTTTTTGAAACGTCGTAAATCTGAAGTCTTCAACAGTATCTAAATACGAAGAAAACGACATTTTTAAAGATTTCAAACCATGTTCTCAAATTTAAAAAAAAAAAAAAACGATTTCTGTCAGTTATTTCCAGTGTGTTTTTCGTTATGTGTATCTTTTTCAAGTTATGTGTAAACCCTTTAACAAGTCAAATAAAAAAAACTGTATTAATTTTTATTTTGCTTCGTATTTGAATTATCTTTTAACGTGAAACATAATTGGTAAAAGTGACTTCAGTATTTTTAAAAATGACTAAATAACATGCAATATGATGTGCATTTACGTTATAGCGACTTTCAGTTGCAGTGACAGACTTTTTCGAACTACAGGGGTTGTGGTAATGAACGTCGACTATAAAATTTTTGATAAGAATCTGTTATGAAGTAATTTCCGACATCGTTAGTTTTGCTGTGCAAATTTTTGACATTTACTATCCGTTGTTTTCTTTTTTTTAATTATTATTTTTTTCGATTTTAAATTAAACATTTTCGCTAGCAGTGGTCAGACAATAAAACTTCATGAATGATAATAACTTTTGAAAAAATAAATAAGAGCTGGGATACTACAATCCATGATCATGTTCTTTCAACATCAAAAACTATCCATTTTATTTTCAATATATAAGCTTTAATAAGCATGTTTTTTTTTACTTATTCATATTAGCTCTCGTACATAATTATTAATTACTTACAACACATTTCATTACAAGAGTACAAACTTAAATTAGTTAAGTAAAACACACTTGAAATGCACTTAAATTCTGAAATGCATTATTATCACGATTACAAAGTTAAATCTTACGTTCAATTTCGTTATAAAGTTGTAGCTCCTCTGGATAAAGCTCTCTTGTTTCCATTTTACAGGCTTCATAGTTACTTTTTAATTTTACCCACACAAGTAAAGGGTTAATTCGAAACATCGTTTACGCGCTTTGCAGATGACCAGAAATGGAAATGAGAGTCTTGCTAGACGCAGGCGATGAAATCACGTGGTATTTTCCATTTCTTGCCAAGTCTTTAAATTTGGCGAATTTTCGTAAGATTTCTACAGACTTTGACCCCTCATATCTCAAAAACAAAAGGACGAGGGCACACAATATTTGGGTCAAATTTTTTTCTAAAGATACTCTTTCGAATGCGACCATTTTTAACTTTTTTCATGATTACTGAACTCGTGATGTTTCCTGGTTAGGGATTCTAATGACATCAAAACACAAAAAAACCATCATCGAGAAAATGCAATTTAAAGTTTTTCTTTTGCATAAGAACACATAGGGAGCATGGCCCAAAACCACTCATAACTTTTTATATATTTGAATTAAAGCAATGAAACTTTTCTCCTGTAATTAGAATAGTTTTTTTTTGTTTTGAAATAAGCAATAAATTTTTTTTTGGATCGTTACATTATTTTTGAGGTACTGTAACCCCTTAAAAGTAGAGTTAATCGATTTGGCAACTGAGACATCCATATCAAAATCAAACTAGTCAATTTTTAGCTTAATGCAAATATTAATGTATGTGCCGGTTTCATTATTATATCCGTGCATTGTTTTCATATGATATAAATGTATACATTATAAATGAAAAGAAAAATAAATAAAACCTCTTTCAGCTAACCTCAAAAGTATCTGAAATACGTATGTCACTAAATTACCCTTTAAGTCTGTCTCTTTCGAACAAGTGCTCGGTGTGTCGTTCTTCTTTCTAAGTGTGTCCCTTATTTAAGTTATTTAAGTGAATACTTGTTTGGAATACTAATGCATTAGGGAACTAGGAAAGTAAATTGTAAAGCAATGCACGCGAAAGTAACATTTCCTGAGACGGAGAAAATTGTCTTTGATATTTAACGAATTCTACATTCCACTTTAGTTGAAAGTAGGCCAATCGAATTTTGCATAAGAATGCTGTAATTTTTTAAAATCTATCTGGATGAGAGAACACACAAATATTTATTTTAAGCCCACGCACTCTTTTTTACGCTCTCCTGCAAATTAGTGAAAATGTGACTTACGTTAGTCTGACTTTGAGGAGAATATAATTTTTTTGAAACACGTCAAATTTGAGGGCCAATGCCTTTAATTCAAATGCAATTCGCTCCCGTCATACCATGACCTTCTACTTTCTAGTATTTAAATAATTGGTATTATTTAATGAAAGAGGTTTAGTTTAAGGGGTCGTATCTTACTTTTTTTAATTTAAGTATTTTTTTTCTTTGAAATTATAGCATGCATACTTATTTCGTAATCAATAATTTGCTTTAGAAATTAAAAAAAAAAATGCTTTTTTTTAAAAAAATTCAAAAAAAAAATTAAAAACTTTCAATTTTTTTAAAAATCTTAAGGTTTTTTTTTTTTTACTTTTATAAAAAAAAAAGCTTTTTGTTAAACGTTTACCATCTCTAAAAATCTGTGCATTCATTTGCTTTTGCGTTTGCTTGAAAATTTTCTGTGATTGATTAGGTAAAAAATCGTAAATTTTTTGAAAAAAAATTTGGTTTTTAAATTTATAACATGCTCTAAACACTTAATTAATTTATAGAATGCTTTTCCAATACACAGTTTTGTCAAATGTATTATCCTGATTGCAAAAAGTAATTTTAAAGCTGTATCTTTAATAGAAAAAAAAAACCTTAGGTACTCTAATGACATGAAAACACAACATAGGAAAAAATCAATTTAAAGTTTTTTTTTTTTTTTTTTTTTTTGCATAAGGACACACAGCGAGCAGAACCTAAAACCACTCATAACTTTTTAAATATTTGAACTAAAGCAATGAAATTTTTTCCTTGTGTTTGTTAGCTTTTAGTATTGGAAGAACCAAAAAACTTTTTTTTTTTTAAATCGTATAATCATTTTTGAGGCAATGTAACCCCTTAAAAATATTTACTGCCGAACTAGTACCGTCCTTAGCATAATATCCAACAAAATATGAAGAACCTCACCTACATCCAATGGGAAATATTCTCTAATACAAGGCACAAGTTCAAAAAAAAGGCAGGGAAAGCAATTTAAAAATATATTTCCTCTTCACAATCGAGTCACATCATGTCCGCTCAGAGGAAGCGATCAAAGTTTCGATGATTCGGATTCTGGAGAAAGTGGGCCCGCTACATGGCTGCGAGTATCCATCTGGTCATCCGGACACGCCAATGGACTTTCCGATATCATCCCGGTTACGTGATCACAGTAAGAAGGAGGAATAATGTATTGCGAAGGAGCTTTTTTGACGTTCTTTTCCTTATTGGAATTAATAGGATTTCCAAAAACGCCGACACAGGGGAGGTCCAAAACTTACGTTTCCTGATTGTTTTGAAGTGGAATTGCCCAGTATTAAAAAAAGGTTAAACATTTTTTTCCGGTATTTTGCTCAATTTTCAGCATTTTTAGTGTCCACTGTAGCCTTAATTCAAATTCCATTCTCCCCCGTTATACCATGACCGTTTACATTCTAGTACTTAAATAATTGGTATTGATTAAAGAAAGAGGTTCAATTAAAAAAAAAAAAACTGCCCAACTAGTACCGTCCTTAGCATAATATTCAACAAAATATGAAGAACCTCACCTGCATCCAAAGGAAAGTATACTTTAATATAAGGCACAAGTTCAAAAAGAGGCAGGAAAAGCAATTTAAAAAATATATTTCTTCTTCACAATCGAGTCACATCATGTCCGCTCAGAGGAAGCGATCAAAGTTTCGATGATTCGGATTCTAGAGAAAGTGGGCCCGCTACATGGCTGCGAGTATCCATCTGGTCATCCGGACACGCCAATGGACTTTCCGAGAGATATCATCCCGGGTACGTGATCACAATAAGAAGGAGGAATAATGCATTGCGATGGAGCTTTTTTGACGTTCTTTTGCTTATTGGAATTATATAGGATTTCGAAAACACCGACACTGGGGATAAATCTGGGGAGAAAGCTTTTTAAAAGATCTTTGATGTTTCTGATGATTCTTAAATATTGTGGAGCTACAATTAAATAAAGTTTCAAAAGGTTTTAACGTGATATAGTTTAAAAGACTTTCTAAACTGATTTTATGCAAATCGTACCACTTCCGATGGACAGTTTAGCTGGTTACCCTTTTTAGGGTCGCATTTAAATACAGTGAAACCCGGTGTAAGTTGATCACTTGCTGCGTACTACTTTGGTGGTCAACTTACAAATGTAGATTAAGGCTAATTCCGTGCCAGGTAAAAGTGGTCAACTTAGACAAGTGGTCAATTTACAAATGTAGATTTATATGATAAGGGATAGTTTCGTGCCTGAAAAAAAAAATGGTCAACTTAGACAAGTGGTCAATTTACAAATGTAGATTTATATGATAAGGGCTAGTTCAGTGCCTGAAAAAAAATGGTCAACTTAGACAAGTGGTCAACTTACAAGGGTGGTAAACTTCACAGTTTTTACTGTATTTAAATTAAAAAAAGAAACAAATCAGAGGGATAAAATTACTCAAATTATCATTTGGATGGAATGCCGAAGCCTGCGCATCCATAGCAACATGAAAACGTTTAAAGTTAAGCTGGATCTTATAGTACATATTATGCCTCCGACAATTAGATGCAAATTCAAGCTTTTGGAAACGAAAAGGACATTGTGATTAATATTTTAGAAAAACTTATAACTCAATGTCCAAAACAACTGCTTGATGAGGGCTGTTCAATCACATCGAGAAAAGCCGTGAAGTATTGGACTGATCCGTCAATATTAGGTGCCTCCCAAGAACGGTTAACATGTTAGCACTTCTGTAATAAAGTAATTTCTTGATCAATCGCAGCTTAACCTTTTTAAAACATAAGCACAAATTAGATAATATTTTTTCTAGATAATGATTGATAACTTGATTAATGATAGTAATGTATCGCTAAAACACCATGTAGTTCTGCTTCAGAGACTTCCTTAAATAACAAACCAGATTTTCTAAAAATGCAGGTATTTGAATTAGAAGAGGAGTTTCATATTTGTGCAGCTCTACGCTCATGTATAAATTAACCCATATGATTAAACACTAACCATGAAAATGTGGCTCCACAACCACAAGAAATATCGAAAATCTTCTCAATTAGCCAAACATTGTTGTAGGTTTACACACATTTTCTGCTTTTAGGGTGAATGATTCACATAAAAGGCTGAGAAAGGATAACAATGATGAGCGGGAATAATGCTTTTTAAGATACATAAATTATATATTTCTTTATAATATGATATTATGATATTTAGACAGTGTTGTAAAAGAAAATACAAACATTAAATACAATTTCTGAAAAATCCTATTTCTTCTTCTGATTATCGGCGGCAAAATGTACTCTCTAATCAATCTAGTTTTACTTACCTTTCTAGCTGGATCAATTACCCAACCTTTTAGCGCCTAGATATTTTGCTTTGCTGAGTTTTAGTTTTTTCAAGAAAATATTATTTTATTGAAAAGCATAAGACTATAATATTGAAAGTGCGCTGAAGTACAAATTGAATAAAGTTTCAGTTAATGTAGTTAAGTTTATCAAATCAACAGTATAAGCTCATACCATAAGTTTTATAGCAACATTTTAAACTAATGGTATGCAACGCTCAACTGATATCCTTTACATAAGCCGCTTGAAGAATCATGACTATAATATCGCTGGACATTACTTCCAGCAGATGAAGTGAGAGTACATTAAAACTGATATTCTAACAGTATGTAAAAAATTTAAATAAGATATTAAAAAAAAACAGCGAAATATTTAAATGACTAATTTATGCAATTAAAAGCTAGCAATGTAAAATAATTTATTTTCTTTTTTATAACATTTATTTCTATTAAAATAGCTTGACTAAATTACATAGCAATTTTGAGCTAGTTTTTCCTTTTCTTTTCACTACTTTTTCCTACCCCTTTGTTTCTTCTTCAGACACGGAATTGTCGATGACACTTTGATTGCCTCTTTGAAAGCATTGTCGTCACGAATTCTAATAACTTCTCTGCTCCTCTTATACGGCACTCATATTACCTAGATACTCTTTGTATATTGAAAAGTACAAATATTAGAGATAATATTGCTACATCTGCTTATTAAGTTTCTAGTTCCTGGAAGCATATATTAATGATATATTCGCTACAAAGCTTACAGAACAAATTAACAATTTCAAAGTCAGAAAAGTATTTTTCTACAAAGAAAAAAGCTGCTAAAATAACATAATATTCAAGTTCAAAATGTTACATCTGTATTATTTCCGGGTTTTTTTTTTTTTTTTTGGTTAACCATTGTCTACATAAAAAACGCCTTATTGTTCTTAAAGTAAGAACTAAAAGATAAGAACTCAAATAGTCTTTTTTTTTAAATGAAAAATAATAGAAATTGGTATAAATGTGTTTTTTTTAAATAAAAAATGAACTTTCCGTAATTTTGTACTTAATTGCATATAATCATTTTTAACGGTGCTAAAGTAAAATTCTTCCGAGAAATGATAATTAGTTTAATGCTTACAAAATATTATATCAGGTGTTTAAAAAAGTTTTAAAGGATTTTTTTTTTGTTTGACGCTTTATTGTGAAAAAATGGTTTCACATTCGTTTTTCAAAGTATTGTTTATCGTTTACCACTACCTTTTTCCATCTTTCTGCCAATTTTCGGATGCTATCTCGAAAACACGATGTGTCTTTTGATGCGATTCACGAATCGGTCCAGTTTTTGATTTCTTCAAAAGAGTGAAAGTGCTAATCCTAAAGAGCATGCGTCATCGATAATAACAAATAGTAGTCTGAAAGAACAATGTCTGAGACTTCCCATTTCAGCATATGAAGCTATGTTTTGACCAGCTGCGCAGCAATTGACCGAGCGTTATCATGTTTCAAAATTACCTTTGGCCGTTTTTGCCGCAGTGGTTGGCTCAAGCAATCAGTTGAGTTCGGTAACTTTGTCCTGTGGTGGTTTCACCTAGTAGTAGCCGCTCATAGTACACTACGATCAATTGGTCCCATCAAATACAGAGCATGACCTTCCTATCATGAATATTTGGCGTATGGTCGGGCTCCTCGCATGATTTTTTTTGCGCCAGAGGATATTATAATGGACACTTTTTGCTTTACCAGTAACAATACGATGAAAAACCTTTTCCTTTTTGCCGTTGAAGCAGCTGCTGACACGTGAAACAACGGCATTCGATGTCCTTCGTCTTCAATTCATACATAACCCAATATCCTACCTTTTTGATCATGTCCATGGGCTTTAAGCTAACAGATATGTCTTGTTGAGTTTCGCCTAATGTTTTTGATAGTTCCTCTTGCATTTGGCACAAGTCTTCAGGTATCCTCCAATTCGGCATTTTCAAACCTTTGTGGCCGTCCATCACGATTTGTCATTGGTATTAAAATCATCACTTCTAAAACGTCGATACCAAAACTCATATGTGGAAATCGATGAAACATGTTTCCCCTTAGCTGCACTTTTTTTTTCACTAATGGAAGCAGAAAAAAAAAACTTCCCCCTCAAATTGCGTTTTGTTGGCACAATAGTTGACACATAACCTAACACAAAACCTGAATTGTTTCCACTTCAGCAAAATGTCACATACTGAAAATGAAAGCCTAACGATGAGGTTGTAAAATGGCACCAGATAATAAAATTTTGTACACCAGATAATATTATTCGTAGAATTATACTTTTAGTTTCAAAACAATTCGTACATGAAGCAGTTTCTTGAATTTTAAAGTAAGGAATAGATTTCCTTGAGAGGTATACTATTCTTAGTCGAGATTTCTAAATATTTTCAGCCGGCTGCGATGTTTATATGCTATAAGATTGATTAATTGCTATACATGCAGTGACAAATATTCATTTGTGTTAGAAACCGCAGTATCAAGATTGTAGGTGGTCGGATTAACCGTGGGTCGTTCCACTTTTTTTTTTTAAACTTATGATTGTGTTCTTATTCGCTTTTAGAGTTTACATATATTTCTCATATTCAATGTTAGTAGACGCAGTGTATCATTGTTTTTATATCTAATTTAAATGTTATGTTTAAATGTTATTAATATTTTTTTGCAATTGTATACACTAAGTATCATTTTTTTACGTACTGTTCAGATGATCCATGGTTTTCGTTCATTCGCGGTTACCGACCGTGTCACATTATTCCCCGCATATTTGGTATTTCAGTATGGCGCTTTGCAACAGCGAATTGTTGGAGCTGGGGATTTTATAAAAAAAACTACTAGTTGCCTATTTACTTGATCAGAAATACCCTGTTTAGTTACTTGCATAAAATTCAAATATATATTTGTGAGAGCAAATTTGTAATAAGACATGCTATTGGTTCTTTAAAAGTAAGAAGTTATCTTTTAATTTCCCTTGTATTAAAGGCATCGCTCTTAAAGATATTTGTTTATGAAACAATAATGCACAAACATTAATTATATTTTTGTATAATGTACACATATGTTGATTAGGAAATCAGCTGAACAATTGAAGTGTGTTTTACAAACAGTTAAAAATAAAAATCTAGAAGTATGTAATATTATTTACGTAAAGTAATTTCAAATTTTGCAAATGTCCATAAAGCGCGTGTTAACAAATTTCAGAAACACGCTTTTAACTTCCAGATTAATTCTGTGACATAAATTATTTAATTCAAATAACACGTTAGTCAATATTTGGATAAATAACATTTTCGAAAGCTTTGCATATACGAATGGATTAACCAACAATGTAACATCGAAATTCCATGAAAAATGTTGTGGCTGGTAAACTGCCATTTTAGGGATTCAAATTTATTTTAAGTAAAGAACGCCCTCGTGTTAAGGATGTAATGAGCTACGAGGTACAAATGACAATTTACGAAACGTAGGAAGCACTCAACGTAATTTTGCAGAAACGTCATTTACGGAAGAGAAAATTTCATTAATTTGTTTAAATACGAGCATGAAAATGAAATAATGCTTTCAATCTAAACATGTTATGCTACACAATATTTACTTCATTTTTAACATTTTAATACACGTATAATACTTTTTTTTAAATATAAATGTATTACGTATGTACAAAAACATGCAGATTAATCCAAATATAAAAAACTCTTCTCTTACAGTTGGACAAATAAATACGTTAAAAGTAATTTAAAAAGTTTTATTTTTAAAGTGTTTTGTATTCAATTTGTTACTCATATTTCCGACGTTTAATTTGCGAAAACAGTACATAACAATTTCTATTACAATAAAAAAATATTATTTGCATGTTTCAGTTGCGAAATGGCTTCAATGAAATGTAAACAAGTATCTAATTGAATTGCTATCGGTTAATTTGTCAGGTTTAGTTAAAATGTCAACAATGTATATGGGAGTGAAACAATGTGAAGAGAAAATATCTGAAAGTAATAGGGTGAAAATAATAAATTAGAGACATGGGACCAGAAGAGATAAATTATATTTAGTCGAAATGGACTTGATACTTTGTATCTCTGAATATTTCATACTTTTACTGTAGTGAACAAAACGTTGTGAGATTGTATTAGGGCAGGTGATTTAGAATTAAACTATTTAAATCGTTTAAATGATCCGAAAACTATGCAGTTCACTTACTCTGCGCAATAGCAAAATATGAAAGGTTCAAGCAATCAGTATCAGTTTTTTGCTTAGTTTAAATGTAATGGACATGGTTTTTGTTTTATTTCTTTTTATTTGTTTACTTATTTATTCCTGTGACGAAATGCATAAAATAAATCTATTTTCAAATTGAATCGCGTATTGCAGCTTGTTTTCCTTCTCTCAAGATAAAAAATAAAATAAAATAAACATATATGTTGTTTCAGAAAATTAAATTCTGTAGTATCAAATATCCAAATACTCATATTATTCATTTTCAAAACTCATAAGTATGCCAATTCTTGTTGCTCACTAAGTTGAGTAAGTTTAAAAGTTTAAGCTCGGAAGCTGAGAAAAAAGATAAATCCAAAAATCAATACATCATTGAACGGTTGCGGTTTATACATATTTGTAACAGAGAGGAAATTGCATCCTAGTATACACTTAATTTTAATGCGTATGTTTATAAAACTAACAAAAAAATCGATTTGATCTTGGGATAAGTTAGTAACACTGGCATCTTCGGCTCACCTACCTTACTTCTGAATGCTGAAAGAGCAATCATACTTTGTAATTTTCAAAACTGGCTAATTACGGAAATAAGATAAAACTCAATGTCATATCAAAACTATTGAAATCAGAGAACTAAGGCTTATGTAGTACATATTTGTAACAGAGCGAAAATAGATCTCAGTATATTACAGTCGAGCCCGCCTAATGGAATAGGCAATTTGCCAGGAAAATTTATTCTAATAAGCGGGATATTCCATTATCCGGGATAAAAATAACACATATCAACGGTGTAGTACATGGGAATTTTATTACATTAAGCGGGATATTCTGTTATCCGATATTCCATTAAGCGGGATCGACTGTATATATATATATATGCGTAAGTATTTAAAAACTAAAAACGCAATCGATTAGAGGTATATGCGGTACAGCCCCATCATAAGATTATGCCGGCACCCTTTTATCCAATAGACCCTTCATAAAGTCCTAGTAAAAAAAATTATAATACCAACTTCCCCTCCCCCCTTGCAATCTCATTCCCAACAAAACGGGAGGGGTGGGAGTGGGGTATGCTCTTAAGATCGGGGAACGAATCGAGCATAGAATAAGAAAGCAAGTAAGCATCCTTTCACTCACGAGGGGGCAGCACGCCTGTAATTGCTGCACGCGAGTGAAGACCAAATTTATTCATACAGAAAGCTTCATATTACTTTGTAATGTAGAAGACGCCTAAAGGGGAAAGTCTATATGAAAATCACCTTCATTTGAGGGATGAAGGGAAAATGAATAAGTTGATACGAATGCTTAGTTTAGTATTAGGAAAAGTTTTGTCATCCTAATGAAAAATGTTTAATAGCGAAAAGAAAAAAAAAAAATACATTGTTATATTATGTATTGATGTTGTGTTTAACGTTTGTTCTTTTTTTTTCTCAAGAAGGAACTTTTAATTTTACTTATTATGTATATATGTTTCAAATGTACATTTCCTTTTCTACGAAGGTGTACGAAAAACAATAAATTGATCTGAATATTTGGCTTCAAAAGCACGAGTTCATACAATACCACAATATCAATAAATAAAAGCATATATATATATATATATATATATATATATATATATATATATATATATATATAATATATATATATATATATATATATATATATATATATATATATATATATATATATATATACTTTTTTTATTTCTTCACCTTCTTTAAACATTCACTAGCCATTTTGCAAAAGTTATTAATTTCAGGTCAGGTACAGTTACAAGTATCACTCCTTTCAAAAACGTCATGCCTCAAAGTTTACCGATTTTGAGGCATGACGTTTTTTTTTTTTTTTTTTTTTTTTGAACTACCATGAAAGAGTAGCATATCTCTGCAAGACCTGCATTTCCGTAGTTTTATAATAAAGTGTCGTATTTGCATTTTCAAGTATTTTTTGAAATATTCTTTTCAAGAATGTCACATCTTGTGTTGTGCTTGATCCATTCGGCATGAAACATTTGTGTCGTTTAGTGAAAAATGGTATTACTTATTTAGAAAAGAGTATTTCACATAAAAAATAGCTTTTAGCTTTCTTATTTTTTAACTAAGAACGTCCTGAGTATCAATTTTCACTTTTTAATTGCATTTTGATTTTGCGTTCTGCGAGATGTATGCATACATACGATCATACGTACATGCTTCCGCTAATAAAGACGTTACGAGAAAACTCGCAATAATTAACTCGGGGCTGATAAATCGGATATTTTGACTGACCACTCATTCGTAGCTATACATGCATGATAAGACGGGCAGCAAAAAACGTCTAAACATTCTTCAGGGGGTGAGTTAAATGCTAAATTTAGGCCAACATTTCTGTGAAACAATTTTCATGATTGCAATACTTCACTTACTCTGTAAAAATAAGTAAAAACATTTGAATACATTCCCTTCACGTTTTTTTTCTGAAATATAAGGCTTAATATAAAGCTTTTATGTTTGATAAAATAAGAATGTAAATGGTCTGTATTTACTCATGGAAAAAATTTACTGCTAGAAAAAACTAAATTTGAAAAAAAAAAAAATAAATAAATAAAATACGAACAAAATTTTGATCTACTTTTTCTGATCTCTCAAATGATATAAACTTTTGAATGATTTGAGATTTTCTTGATTACATACTGGAAGGGAAAAAAAAGATAGAAAACAAACTAAAAGGAAATCATATGAAATATTTCCACTCTCGAATATAATAGTTTCACGTTTTCTCCTCAGGGAATGTTTCAATTTTGTTCCAAATTCTGTATGAAACTCTCAAGTAATGAAGATGTGCAGAACAAACAGTCATGCGAACATACTCTGTGTTACATGTACTTGTGATAAATGGAAAACAAATATATGCTCTTCATACATATTAAACCGGTTTACATTCAATTACTTCGTATATGGATAAAATGTATGATATATTTACGCTTAATCCATCTACATTTAAAGTTAGTATTTAAACATAAAATAGGTGTTATTATAAACAATAACATTTTATTTGCATTCAATATTTTATTCTCTTGATAATATGTCTGTCTTTGCCCCATAAAGTAAGCGTATCCGTCTTTTGAACATTTGCTTTGCAAAATGTAGAAATTTTTACTGATGATCAAAGACATATATGCCCGAAACTCCTGTCTTACGTGATGTGCGCTAAAAAACAATTAAGTGTCTTTAAGTACACATTCATTAGAGCAAAAAATAATGAAAAGCATTTTGTGCTCAAGTGTGATTAAAGTCAAAAAACAAAATAAATTCAAAGCAAAGTATCAAGAAAACACAGCGTATAGCTATAATTTATGGCTGCAATAGAACCTCTTCATTAATGCAAACAAGTTCAACCCACAACAAAGTCTTAAGATAACACTTTTCTTTCCATTTGTTTCATACAATGTTTTTTTTTTTTTTTTTCAAAATTTAAGCCTATAGACGAAGAAGTGACTTTCGAAAACATAAAATCACAATAGGCCACAATATAAAAAATAGTTGTTACTGTATTACTTAAAGCAGTTTTACATTACTTTGGCTCTTGCAAAGCTTTTCTGTGGTTTTTCAACCCACAACAAAGTCGTAAGAAAGCAGTTTTTTTTTTTTTTCACTTCAGTTATTTTTTTTCTATATATAAGTTTATAGATGAAGAAGTGACTTTCGATAACTTAAAATGACATTTGGCTTCCGTGTAAAAATAGTTGTTAATGTATTACTTAAACCAGCTTTACATAATTTTGGCTCTTGCAAAGCCTCACTTTGATTTTAAACCAACAACAAAGACGTAAAGGGAATAATTTTCTTTGAATTTGTGTCATGTGCTTTTTTTCTTCAATATTTAAGTTTGTAGACGAAGAAGTGACTTTCAAAACTTAAAATGATGATTTACTTGGACGTAAAAAATAGTTGTTACTTCTAGTACAGTAACAACACAACTTACTCTTGCTAAGCCTCTCTACGGTTTTCAGAAAGCAATTGAAGAAATTAAAAGCATGTGTATTTGAATTCAGGATATTTAGGTATAACTATTGCCTACATTCATCGTATAAATAAGCATACGAAAGGGTTTATATACATAATTTATTCAAAAAAATATTTTTATATATTTATTGATGTTTATTTCGCTTATGCAGAGTAAGAAACATCCATATATGTGGGAACCCAACTATTATCGAATATGCACGTAGAATCTTGGCGAGTTTTCGTTCACGGAAAGTATCCCATTACCGGTAAGGTAAAGAACTGAAGGAGAAATAGTTATTGTATGATTTAAACCAGCTTGGCATTAATTTGGCTCGTGCAAAGCCTGCCTACGTCAATATTTCATACAGCCCGGTTATCAAATCCAGAGACTGCAGTTTCCTTCTTAATTATATCTCATCAGTTTGAGTTACTTAATAACTGAGATGGGGCAGATGTCACAAGGCTGGTGAAGAAACTAAAAATATGTATATTTCAATTTAGGTTATGCAGGTAAATCTAAAATTGCATACATTTACCACATCATACGATAAGTTTTACCCATCCGATTTACATTTAAAAAATACATTTTTATATATTTATTGACGTCTATTTCGCTTATATAGAGTAAGATAAATCCATATATCTGGGAACCCAACTATTACATCGAATATGCACGCAGAAACTTGGCGAGTTTTCGTTCATGGAATGTATCCCATTACCGGTAAGGTAAAGGCCTGAAGGAGAAATAGTTATTGTATGATTTAAACCAGCTTGGCATTAATTTGGCTCGTGCAAAGCCTGCCTACGTCAATATTCCATACAGCCCGGTTATCAAATCCAGAGATTGCAGTTTCCTTCTTATTATATATCATCAGTTTGAGTTACTTAATAACCGAGATGGTGCAGCTGTCATAAGGCTGGTGAAGAAACTAAAAGCATGTATATTTGAATTTATGTTATCCAGGTAAATATATTGCATGCATTTGCCACATGAGAAAGCATACGATAAGTTTTATCCATCTGATTTTAATTTAAAAAATACATTTTTATATATTTATTGACGTCTATTTCGCTTATGTAGAGTAAGAAATAACCATATCTCTGGGAACCCAACTATTACATCGAATATGCACGCAGAAACTTGGCGAGTTTTCGTTCACGGAAAGTATCCCATTACCGGTAAGGTAAAGGCCTGAAGGAGAAATAGTTATAGTTGTTATTGTATGACTTAAACCAGTTTTGACATTAATATGGCTTTTGCAAAGCCTGCCTACGTCAATATACCATGCAGCTCCGTTATCAAATCCAGAGACTGCAGTTTCGTTCTTATTAGATCTCATCAGTTTGGATTAATGAATAACCTAGATGGGGCAGATGTCATAAGGCTGATGCAGAAACTAAAAGCATGTATAGTTAAACTTAGGTTATGCAAGTAAATCTATTGTATGCATTTACCACGTGAGAAAGCATACGATCAAGTTTCATGTTCAAGTTGTTTCAAGTTCATGCGTAAGTTTCACCCATCTGATTTATATTTAAAAATTACATTTATCTATATTTATTGATGTCTATTTCGCTTATGTAGAGTAAGAAACATCCATATATCTGGGAACCCAACTATTACATCGAATATGCACGCAGAAACTTGGCGAGTTTTCGTTTACGGAAAGTATCCCATTACCGGTAAGGTAAAGGCCTGAAGGAGAAACAGCTTTCTAAAGCACTCGACCATGCAGGAAAGGAATTATATAAATATATTTATTTCTAGAGGAGGAATATATTTTTAGATGCAGCGAAAGGGGAATTTCCATAGCAACTGCAGTATGGAAGAGAAGGAAAAAATATGAAATTGGTAGCATCGATAATATTTTTTTTTCCTTATTTCCTTTCTAATGTAGTTTTGAGTTCATTTGTTACCAATGTGAAACAAGGAGCAATGGGATTTTATGTAATATTTCCCTTTTGTAATAACTGATTGCTGTGCATAGGAAGCAATTTTGACCCGTACCAAATTGCATAGAGCTTTTAAATACCGAATGCGTGACCATTTTAGTGTTTGATAGAAATAACATAAAGTTTGGATTAATTTTCTACAGGAAAAAACTAATAACATGTAAGTATATATACGCTTACGTCAACGTATTTAATTTTAGTGAATTTGTTTTATCACAATCGTTGTATTTTGCTGAAAATTTAAATATACCATTTTTAAATTCACATAATGCAAAAATTCTAACGTTTGTAAAAAAAAAAAAACAGTAAAATAAGAAATAACAACATCAAACAGCAAAAATTGCACATTACAGATCTGCAATGCAGATTGTGCAGTAATCTGCAATTTGGGATATTGCAGTTGTTATTTCTTATTTTACTTTTTATGCACACAAGTAATTCAACTTATTCAACTTGTTTTTATGTTTGCTTTAAAGCGAGAAATATGAACGGTTCAAAAGAAATGTGTTTTTTTTTGTTTTCTTTTTAAACCTCGAAATGATCTTACATGACTACAAACTACAAAATTTGAAAGCAAACCCAATAAACGTGACAGATATACAACATAAATCAGTACACTCAATACGGTGAAACATGAATATGTGAAGCTGCTCTACCTGCAGAGCTGCATCTACAGTTCATGAAATGACATTAATAAACAAGCAAGAAGGTGGGTTCTTTTCCAAAAGTAAAGATTACTATTAACGATGACCACTGGTTACGTGGCGAATAAGTAATAAACGAGCTGATGTGTACATCACGTGACTTTGCCCGCCAGTTTTTACAACAATTTAATTATAATAGTGCCTTAGAGTAAGCAAGGAAACACTAAATATTTTCACCATTATTCCGTTGCGAACCAAAGCAAAAAAAAAAAAAAAGTTTTTACTAAGATTTATTTCCCCATTTTTGGCAATTTCAATGAGATTCAATAGTTACTTTCTAAATATAACCAACAGATTTTTAAAATAAAGAAAAAAAATCGTCAAATTGGCGACAAAACTTGGCGTTCGGAAGCCTGGCGATATATCGCCAATTGTCCACTAAATTATAACACCACTTGAGTTTGCATCGAAACTAACAATGATCCCCCCCCTCCACAAATAAAAGTTGAAAAGACCCCTTTTGAAACATTTGAATGCCACTAAAAGGAAAGGTGCATAACTATACCTCGCTAGGAGTCGACGTAACAACATAAATTTTCTTACTATTTACCGTTTCTGAGCTATGCAAAATACATACGTACATATATACATTTACATACGTACCAACAGACTTCACAAGAAAACGCGCTATAATTAACTCGGGAATCGTCAAAATGGACATTTCGGGCATCTACACGTTCTTTGGTATATGTGTACGTGTGATCGGGTTGAAAAAAAAACTCAACTTTCATTCGAGGGTGAGCAAAATGGAAATTAAGGCTGATTTTTGGGTGAAATTTTTTTCACGAATACAAAACTTACTTTTTTTGTAAAAGTAAGTAAAAAGGGTGACTAAAAATATCAGCTTCCTTCGCCACGTGATCGGCACTATCCTCAATCCCAATTACCAAAAGTCTCTTCTACACTGAGAAACTTCTAGTCAAAGGAATATATTTACCACGAGCAGAACGGAGCAACTTTTAGTGCTAATCGGTTGTAGTGGTTTGACACTGTTCGAAGCAGACGACTAAAATAATAGCATTTGTAACATTTGCTTTAAATTTAATTATTTTATGAATACTGTTGCTCTTAGTTTATAAGTATTTGACAAGTTAAATTTTGAATAACAATGTAAAATAAATATTTAAAGATATCAAAAAACATTCCTCTTAAAATGAATTAATTTTCTGTGTGCTTATTTGACACTTGATTATACTATAAATGTTAGTCTAATTAATAATTATTTTAACTTATTTTTAAACATATAATATTTAGTGGCCATTTAAAAGCTTCTTGATGATAAAAAATTGGCGACTTGAATTGAATGATTTGCGAGTAATAAATTTGCTTTTATTTAACTCTGAGGACAGGAAAATTTTCTCATTTTTATAATTTGTGCTAAATTGTAGCATGAACGGTCAACAAACGTTGGGTACCAGCGCTACAGCACCATCTCTACGTCAGGACAACGTGGTTAGGTATATAATTTATCCTACGGATGTATCTGGTGTTGAGGCATATCATCCATCTTAGTTTTATCGTTTTGCTCATTGTTTGCTCATGCGAGATCATGAGAAAGTATTTTGAAAGGTGACAAAAGCTATCCGACCTTCTACCCATGGAACGGATTAGCAGCATGTGGACACTAATCGATTGTTTTTCTTTCCTTAGCCCGCAATCAGAGAATTTAGTAATCTTTTAACTTTTTCTATTTCAACTAACTTGTTTTCAACTCTTTGTGGACGTCGTTCAATCAGACAGTCTAGAGAACGTTCTCTAGCTTGCTTCGTAGGGCAAATCTGATGATTGCTTCGAGTAATCGAAAAGAATTTAAAGGTGGAAGCAACCGGTCGCATTAGAAATAAGAGAAACATTTTTTCCCGAAGAATTCAATCGGCAGTTATACAGTAGTTTCAACAAAAATAAGAAATGCTTATATTTCTAATTTGAAAAACTTTTGATACGCTAGGATTAAATCTTTATCAAAACTGACAAGATAAATTATCTGTCGAAAAAAACTAAAAAACTGTCGAATATTGTTTCTTTAACAGCAGTTCCATATTTTGTGTATTTTTACCAGCAGCTTATAAGACTTGAACTAGATAGGGAAAAAAACATACCTATTTGGTTTTTTTTAGCTCCATCGATGTTCATGTAGCGAAGAAATAAAATATAATGAATAAATGAATATCTTTAACTTTAGTAGAGTTTTTTTTTATGGACATATATTTATTTCAATTGCAGCAAAGAAATTTCTTGGTTTGAGATGTTAAAACCTCCACAACACTTAACATATAAAAAAAAATCTCAGAATGGTCGCATTTTACCGCACATATCTTTCGTTTCGGTATGCTGCAGCTATATAATCACTGATAATCGAGAGTATTACTTGTTTGAATTGCATGTAGTTGATTTATGAAACACCTGTGTTTTCAAATGATATTTTTGTGTTACCTTATATTAGAAGAAATGTGAAACTAAACTTTTCCAGATTTTTTTTTTTCAAAAAAGTTCCTTGCAGGAACTTTCACTTAAAAATTTTAAACTGATATAACTCTTATACCAGAATTATGAACTTTTTTATTCGTTTAATGTTGTTATATTTTTCTCAATCTTGTTAGTTGGTGGTCAGTAAATCACAAAGTACCCTATATTAGGCCTTTTTATCTTATATGTATATGTACATGTTCGCAAGTGAGAGTGTGTGTAGATATTTATTGAATGTTAATCATTGTTTTTTTACAATACTGATTTATTGATTTTTTGCATTTTTCGCAATAAGCCATAAAATTTTAATCTTTACTAATAATAAAAGTGAAAGTATCTCTGTCTATCAGGATCTATGTGACGCGCGTAGCGTCTAGACCGTTCGGCCGATTTTCATGAAATTTGGCACAAAGTTAGTTTGTAGCATGGGGGTGTGCATCTCGAAGCGATTTTTCGAAAATTCGATGTGTTCTTTTTTCTATTCCAATTTTAAGAACAAAATTTTCATAAGATGGACGAGTAAACTACGAAATTATCGTAACGTGGAACCGTAACATGGGTACAAGCCAATTGGCGAGAAAATTCAACATACATTATTTGTAAATATACAGGCGAACCAAAACATCTTTTAATTTTTTCTATTACGGGCAAAGCCGTGCGGGTACCACCAGTGTGTAGTAAAATGCTAATAACGCTTTGAATGCTACAAACTAATTCTATCACTCCAGAAAACAAACAAAAATACTCTTATTTATACGCTTTCTGTAAATGTTGCTAGGTAAAATACCTGATTAACCATGCATATGTTTATGTGCTTTATATAATTCTATTTTCAATGAAGTTAACTTTTTTTCACTGATTTAACTAAACCAGTCTCGTGCGTTTCAATAAAATTCGTCGACGTTTCCTGCATTACAATTGAATAACCGAAACTGATACGATTACTAGCAGAATAACTCATTCCATGCACGTCCTAGAAAACAATTTGATGCAATTCCTTAACTATATTGCATACTAAAGATATTTTTCAGCAAAACTTGACCCATTCTACCATAATATGAGCTGCGTGTTCCAACTCTCCCACCGAAATAGCAGAAAATTGCTATCTGGAGCACCGGAGGAATCAAATTCGGAATAAGAAAACACGGAAGTATCTATTTACCCACGGGCAAAGGAACTACGATAATTGCTGCACGCTGGATGGTGCAGAATTTCCCGTTATGGAAACTTTCCCATTACTTGCAAGGTAGATGCCTGGAGGAGAAAAAGCCTTTGCAGACGTTTCCCCGTGTAGAGAAAAAATTAAATAAATGCATTTATGCTCAGAAGGGAAATCTTTTTTTATGCAGATAAAATCGTATCATTCTAAGTGCTGAGATAAAATAGTGGAATTGAAAATGATTTCAATCTCACAACGCCACATTATGTGAACAGTTTTTTCCCTAACTGTACGTATATAGGGAAAGTGGGTGTGATTGATGCAGGAAAATGAATTTAATTATTTTAGTGTGAAAATGTTTTTAACTTCAAATTTATTTGCTTTGCCATGGTATATAACTCATATCTCTAACAATGGGAATAACTGCAAATAAGAAAAATATTACTATAAAACAAAAATGCAAAAACTAACGGACTTGTGTTATCATGTGATTTTCTTCTCAATGAGATAAATTTACACATTAATATAACTGTTGAAGTTCGTGGGCAGGTAAATGGCAAAGACTGAAAATTTTTCATTTCTTATTTCTTCTTTTTTTGTCATGTGCTGAACATTGACTTTACTGTGAAATCTAGTTTACTTGGTTTCCACTGAAAGAAACGTTTGAGTGCACTATTTCTCCAATGTTAGTATGAAATCCAAAACGCATTTCTGCAAGTTTCAGAAAAACTCGTTTTTGAAGATACTACCACTTACCTGCTGACGGTAGTACAGAGCTCCTGCACTTTTTTGTCAGAAACTACAATCTAAATGTAACTAGAGACATAATTTCATATAATGCGCTTGAAACAAAAGTATATATTACATTTTAACACCATTCCTTGATGACTAAATCATCAGAGATTACAAAATTGATCTTCTAATTGCATTTTGCTGTTAATCACATAAAACAAAAGTTGTATCTTATATAAATTCATCTTTGTTTTTCCTCCAAAGAACGCATTTATAATTTTGCAGAAAAATAAGCAATAAATTACAATAATAAATTAACTTAATAACTCTATTTACGCCTTGACATTCTATAGATTATTGGGCGGATACAAAAACTTGCAAAATCACAATAAACTGCCGAACTGTGTATTTACAGCTTATCAATGAAGACTGCGATGTTACAATGTGGAACCACGAATGGCATCTTTTATCGTTGCCTTTGTTATTTTTTCAGACATTATCTTTGATACAGCTTCTAATATTGCTGCAATAATGTGATATTCCTTTGTTTTTAAAGATTTACCCAGTTTATGCGAGGATAATGTGTTTAATTCATTTTATGGGGAAAAAAAATGTGAGAAAAAAATTATGACACCAAAAGTATATTCCCTAAAAATTAAAATACGTGAACGTTTTAGTATTTTTCCTTCAGTTAAGTATCAGAAAAGTATAATCGGAGGAATGAGATCACCACGGATGTCATATTTGATTGTGACCATTGTTATTACTTCAGACTGTATATTTGATAAAACTTCTTATGTTGCAGAGCTCATACAGTGCTAACAAAAGAAATTGCATCAACCTCGCATTTTCACAACAATGGGATTATGCGAGAAGTTTTAGTCGATTAATTAACGATGAATATATGTAAAATTCTGCAAACCATTTAACAGCAGAAATCCGATAATTGTTTACGTAAATCGGGGCTGTTTCCGGGCCAATTCTAACTGCTGACCCCATGCTCATTTTTCTATTTCTGAACCTGCGTGAGAGTTTAGAGAAAAAAAATACTCAACCATGTCAATTTAAGTCTAATGGCAGGATAAAGGTTTTTAAATTGTTACTCACCAGTTTTGCCCTATAGCACGGAGCAGAATCATCCTAGAAAATGACGTATGTGACGTCTGGAACTGAAGTAAAGTGATCCCGGATAGTATATATATATATATATATATATATATATATATATATATATATATATATATATATATATATATATATATATATATATATATATATATAGGAAGCAGTTTCTCCTCCAAAATGCCAATATTTACCTGAGCATTTACTGTTCCTTGCAGAAAGTGAAGCCCAGCAACTCCTTGATCAGAAATACATCCCCAATTCATCTGGGATACATGAGGCTTGACTGTTGACTGTGTGTTGAATGCAGTCAGGATGATATTCCTCTCCTTTGCGGCGCGAGTGATGCAATTTTTTTTTACCACCACTGTATGATCTTTATTTGTTTTTGATCTCCCAGGTTTCGGAAAGGAAT
This sequence comes from Uloborus diversus, assembly GCF_026930045.1. NCBI lineage: Eukaryota > Metazoa > Arthropoda > Arachnida > Araneae > Uloboridae > Uloborus > Uloborus diversus. Next base: position 181,098,967 of record NC_072734.1, read on the forward strand.
AGTTTTTTTTTTTTTAAAAGATTCAAACATTCATCGGTCCTTCCGGAGACAAAAATATTACACTTAAATTTCACTTACCGAGAATTGAAACAAAAGTTCCTGAAAATATTTTCTCTTTAATTATTTATTAGTAAAGTATAATCATTATGCATGAAATAAAATTAACGCCATCGAGATAAACGAAATCATCGAAAGTATAAAAATTCAATTTAAATCTTAAAACTATATAAATTATCAAGAAACCACGGAATCTCTCTGTCTCATTATGTCCTTCGGTAGTTGCTCGGGGAGAAAATGAACCCGCAATTTACTTTACTCTTAATCTAATATGAGGACTGACTTGTTACAATAGTCGCTACTTCAGTGCGCTTGAATAGTTTGAATAGCAGCAACTGGTGCAGAAACTAAACTGCCGGCAGATCTCTAACTAAATAAAGGGGGACGTTTGCATTGAATGTTTCATAAGTAATATGAATGTGGATAATCGATCATTTCGTTTTTTTTATAATCTTTTGCATTAATTTCTGCATAACCTTAGTTAGAATTGACATTTAAATGTGTACACATTATTGCGTGTTAGGCTTAATTAGTGTCTTAATATTTTCAATTGTAAATAAATTTATTCAGATGTGCTCTATAATGCTTGTAACGAAACAAAGTAACGTATATGGTACATCTGAATAAAATGAACGTGCTATGGAAATAAACATTGAATATAACGCTAAAAATGCATCCTATAACGCATAATTTCGTAAACTGAAAAATGTTGTAAATGTTTCTGAATCTATAAGTTTTTTAAAGACATTGAATCACATTTCGCTCATTGTTTGCTCATTGTTCAAGACTAAACTAAAGAAGTATTATTGTGGAACTCGATTTACAACAAACGAAATATTTAAAAACACCCGTTTTTGATGTGAAATATGTAAGATATACTGAAGCAGTACACGCTAGACTCTTTCTCGGCAGTTGGTTATTAGCATTCCTTGTAAATATATTTTTAAGATAGACATGTGTTTACATGAAAATACGGAAATGCGCATTCACATGATTTTCTTTCTTTTTTTGATGATAGTTGGTTATTTTCTTATTATGAAATTTTGTTCGTCTGAATTATGTTTTAATTACGACAGCTAAAGTATGGTTACATTGTACTGTGCAAAGTAAGTGATTATATAAAAATTGGAAACAAATAGGGGCTGCCCCCATAATGTGCTACAATGTTTTCTAATTGACTGACTTCCTGACTTACTAATGATTTACTTCCTGAACTCGATTTATTAATTTTTGGACAGTAGCCAAGTCACACCTGCAGGGATCCTCTTAAACATTATCCTCGTAGAAAATGATGTAGAGTTACATTATCCTCATAGAAAATGAAGTAGAGTTACATTATCCTCGTAGAAAATGCTGAAGAGTTACATTATCCTCGTAGAAAATGAAGTAGAGTTACATTATCCTCGTAGAAAATGCTGTAGAGTTACATTATCCTCGTAGAATATGCTGTAGAGTTGTATCCAAGCTCATCTGTTTTTATGTAAGATGCCACATTGCTATACACATTTCATTATCAAACTATAAACATAGTAGCATATAATTTTCTTGTATGATCTATGTTTTGGGGGCATCCGAGCTGCCGTCCTTTCCGCCGAGCCTGATAACAACTCGGTAAATCAGGCCTTAATTTGTCAATGCCGAGAATAAATATTTGCTAAACATTACTCCGCAGTTATGAAACTTTACAAAATGAAACTTTAAGGTCACCTTCAGAAAACTTTTCTTGAGGTCATAGCTTACATCACAAAAAATATTATATTACGTAAGTAAGACCAATATACATTAACCCCGGATTCATTTTTGAGAAATAAAACGCATTATTAATGTGTACTCTATTAGTGTTATTGATACACATGCTATTGATGTTTTTGTAACCATTTCAACAAATCTAAGAATTTTTATTTATGGTTTTTTTTTCCAGAATCAGTCCCGTCAACTCCTGTGAAACTTAACTAATATTCATCGCATTAAGTATACAATGCTTATGTAAAGACACATGTACTTTATACTTTTATTTAAATGGAGCAGTCGTTTGGATAAGCAAGTGTATCATAAATAGGTGAGTAGAAATTATTCTTACAATTTTTTAAAACAAGTATACATACATGAAATACACCGCCAGTAAATAAGTATACATATGTAGACATATTTGCTAGTTGTCAGCGTGTGTATCTGTATTTTATGTGCCTGAATAGTTGCGAAACATAACTACTCTATTTTTGCGTAAGATTACATAATTTTGATTTTCAAAATGCACAAAACTTCAAGATATGACTTTAACACAAATTGCAGTGCAGCATTAAAAAATCGTAATATTTAGTTTTATTCATACTTCTGAAAAAAGTTATGCGAAAAAAATAAAACTGTACACGGTCGTACGTTCCTAAGATGCTTGCTGAAAAATACTATATTTCAAAATGAAAGATCATCACACGTTATACAATATTTTGTATAACGTTTCGTCTATCGACGTTTTTTAGTGCGTCGTGTATCTTTTTCCCCACAATTCATTTCATTTCCGCACATTTTTTTTTTTAAATAGCAGTCAGAATATCATTGTTTGCCAGGGCAACTATCAACTATTTGTGGTTAAAAGAATATAGGTACAATCTCAAAAGCATTTTTAAAATATATTTTAATGTAAAATAAAATGCATATTTATACTTGCATTGCATTAAATATTCATTTTATGAAGTTGAATCAACAATTTTGTGCGTTTCGTCTTTACATTCATTTTGTGGCGACATTGCTTGGCTAATGGTTAAGAAAGATTGTGTTCCAATTTCTAAAACTTTTCAAATTTTAATAAGTTTGCGGTACATGGCCAGACATTCTCATTATTTTTTAAACGTACAGGATATTTAAGTGCCGTGAACTAGTTGATAGTATGAAATTAAGTAATGGATTTATTAACCTTTTTTATTATATTCTTTAAAAGCCAATATAGCACGAACCTCTCCTTTCAATTGATGAATCGACGATGAACATAGATACGGCATACCTACAATAAGTTTATGTTTACCTATTTATACGGTTTTTCTACTGCACAACTCTGTTATTGAAAAACGCAAAAAAAAAAAAAAAAAAAAAAAGTCATTAATCCCAATAAATTTACGTCCGTAACAAAGACCCCGGGTGGGAACATCTTTCTTTTTTCTGTGTTTATCTCGTTTTCCCTGTTTCTACGTTTCTTTCGTTGAAATACGATGTATAAAGCTAAAGAAAAACGGGTAGTGGCAGCAGCTTTAAGATTTTCCAGCGTAGGAAAAATTGCACATCCGACACTCATCAATCCCCTCCTCACTCTTTTAATCCCCCATGCGATATTTATTGCGGTTTTGGTAATCACGCCATTACTAAAACTATCCAAGGACACAACAGGGCGTAAAGGTGAACATCCGGATGAAATTTGGCAACATATCCACTGCTATGTTGAAGTCTGACTGCGAAGAGTTGGCCTTTGCCGCTGCCCTATTTCAGAAGTGTCCACTTTTGTAAAGGGGGTGATATGTAGAGGGAGATTCAAGAACGGGATTAGCAAGGGCGTCATTGGTTCTAGAGCTTGAAATTAGCCAAAGAGGTCAAACATTTAAATTTTCTACGGCCAAGTAGATGTCTCATTGGACTTGTCATATCCTATGTAAGTGGGTGGCTCTTGACGTTACTTCTATCAGTAACCACTGGTCAGAGACAAAAACGCCTTCTGTAATTAATTTCAAGTGCAAATTGGCGAGAGTATGATTGCATTGAAGAATGCCAAAGGTAGTTATTTTTACATTTTTACGAACTCAATACAGTTACTGCTGCAACTGAAACATTTCAGGTGAAAATTATCGCGTAACGAAAATATACAAGGAGTAAACTGTTTTCTTATATCGCCAAAATGTCGCTAAACTCGAAAATATGGTCCTCCTCCTTTTCTACCTATTTTCAGGAATGGATTCGTTTTCTCAAACTAGCGGTACCCGCACTGCTTCGCCCGTAATTGAAAAATTAAAAGATTTTTTGGCTCGCCTGTATATTTACAAATAATGTATGGTGAATTTTCTCGCCATTGGGCTTGTACCCATGTTACGGTTCCACGTTATCTTGCCAATTAGCTTGTGCCAATGTTACGGTTCCACGTTATTATAATTTTGTATCTCGCCAATTGGCTTGTGCCCAAGTTACGGTTCCACGTTAGGATCATTTCGTAATTTACTCGACCGTCTTATGACAGTTTTGTTCTTAAAATTGAAATAGAAAAAGAACCACATCGAATTTTTGAAAAATCGCTTCGAGGTGCACACCCCCATGCTACAAACTAACTTTGTGCCAAATTTCATGAAAATCGGTCGAACGGTCTAGGCGCTATGCGCGTCACAGAGATCCAGACATCCTACAGACATCCAGACATCCTCCGGACATCCAGACAGAGAGACTTTCAGCTGTATTATTAGTAAAGATGAAGATGATTGACAAGGGTCATTTGTTCGCCGTCGGACTATAGTAGGCTTTATGAGAAACGCTAAAATCGTTTACTCGTGACCTGTCTGATGTGATATTAAAAACAAAGATTCCAATATGTGTCCACTATCACTTATTCATAAAATGGGTTGTATTTAGCCTTACTATTAGACAGGACGCTGTATAAAACTGGTAAAAATATCCTAAGAATATTTGTATAGAATAGAGACTGTATTTTTATTTAAGGACGAGGTTAGATATTTGTAATTATTACTGCGGTTTCTGACCGGTTTGATATTTCTGCTTTTCACATCCAATTATTTCAAAAATTTATTCGCAAGGTTTCCCAATACAAACAAAGTCCTCCTGCAATCCAAACAGGCTGTATTTGCTCATCTTCCAGAGGCGTAGCTTTAACTTTTAATCGACGAGAACTAATCTCGTACTTGATGTTTAACTTTCTTCGCAGCGAGATGTTCAAGCAGAAAAATCGCGGCAAATCTGCACATCATTTTTTTGCAGGTAATATCAATTTTCTCACAAACGAAGATACTTTCAGCGAAAGTATATAAAAAATCAGATGAAAGTTTGGAAAAACATTGCAAGTACATAAGTTCTTTTGCAAATAAAAGTTTTTTTCTTCTCTTTGACGTTTTTAGAAGCGTTTTTAGGGGGGAATGTAGCAGGTAGCATCCGTAGTTGAAAAATAGATTAATAGTTTAGATATTTTTTACTAAGTATGTATATCCAAGCTATGATTTTCTTAATTTTTTTTTGAAGCTTCTGAGAAGAATCTCTTTTTTCTGAAATATTTTCTCACTGATTGTTTGCTCTATAAGCTGTCTTTTGCTTTAAAGCAGTATATTTTACATTTTTTTTTTGTTGCTTTATTTTATTTTATTTAATTTTATTTCATATTATTTTTTGAACGAGTATAGAACTCCTTTTCATTCCACAATATATGAACCAAAAAAAAAGTGTATTGGAATAATATTTCAGATTAAACGAAGTTTTACCACACCGAAATGCAATGCTGCAATAGTCTGACTTGCAACTACATTCATAGGTTTGTATCTCTACATAGTACAAAATGAAGTCTCAAAAAGCGTCTGTGTGCTTGAACTCGCAAAACTCGAGAACTAGCCGGCCGATTTTGCTGAAATTTTCACAGTTTGTTCCTTTAAATCTTGAAAAGGTTTGCAGACCAGTTCGAAAACAATTCGATTAATAGTTCTTTTTTATTCCAATTTAGGCCCATTTTTCACATAAATTCCCGAATATGGGGGTGAAAATTACTCGAAAATAGTAATTTTATAAATCGTTAGAAAGGGAAGAATTTTCCACTTTCTACGCAATTTGTTCCAATGCTCTAACTTAATTGCGGCGGGAGTTTTTTACGTTTTTCGCTCGATTTTTTTTAGGCTTAGCTGAAATTTAGGTACTACTTTCTTCATTAAATCCATCAATAAAAAGTGAAGGAATTGTCCCACAGTTTTCTTTTTCACAGCATTGGAAAAAGAGCTGTTTTTTTTTAACTCCAGATCTAACTCGACATAAGGTCGCAAGTTTAACCCTGTATCTCCATTAGAAAAAAAAGTTAGAAGCGAATTAAATGAAGTTCAAAAATCTGTTTTCTATTCAAGTTTTTAACCATTTTATTTTGCGTTTCCACGGTAACGCTTTTTGAATCTATTGTTTATTTCCATCTTTCTCATTATAAATTCTTAAACTTATTTTATTTTGTGTTTCCGTGGTTACACCTTTTAAATCCATCTTTCTTATTTTATTTTAATTTCTTAAAAGTATTTTAGTATCTGTCTTCATTGTTTGGCGAGAAAATTTTGCATGATGTTTTTTTTTTCTTTCATTTAATCCTGGCTATTGAAGATACTTCACTTGACACAATGGTTTTTTTTTCAAGGTAGACCGGGCAAAGCCGGGCAACGCAGCTAGTAATTTATATTCTTCGTTTTTTTTTCCTTCTGGTAATTTTGAGTTTTTTTTTTGGACAAGGATATAACTCATTTTCATTTAACAAGATATGAAATGAAGGGAAAAAAAGTGAATTTGAGGGATATTTTAGACTAAATTGAATTTCCCTTCACCTATATTAGTCTGATTTACAACTGTAGTCATGTATATACAATATGTTCCATTTTAATCTGCAATACCTCTATTTTTGCAACAGTTAGACAAAATGCATACTTCCAATTGCAAATAGTTTAAAATCAGATGCAGAGTTAATGTGTTGAAAGTTGGAAGCGGAAAAAAATGATCAAAAAATACAAGATATAGCTTTTTATAAGGTCCCTTGTTTCCCAAACTTATATTTAGGGAAATATTTCCCATTGACACTGACTTGATATTTCGGAGAGCAAAACACAAGGAGATATTTGCGTTCAAAATCTTTAGGGACGATGCAAAAGATGAGAATGGAACTGATCACCCTTTCGGAAGAATGACAGGTTGTCGAAGTAAAGAGAAAAAAAAATTATATTTGTCATTAAAATTCAAAAATATTTGCAAATGTTAGGTCATGATATTAAAAACACACAATAATAACTCGCACAATCTGTACATATATGTAAATATATAATTTTAAACCCTTTTAGCTGATATCCCCCCCCCCTCCAAGGTGTTATTGAGATGAATGTTAAGTGGTGTAAGTCAAAAAACGCTGCGTTTCATATCTCTGTGAGTATTGGTCGCACTAATGTCAAACACTTTGTGTTAGAATTATTTTCAATGAACACAATTTCCCTCACTATAAGTTGAGGGATCTAGTGTTCGTTTAAAAAGTTAAATTTTGTATTTTTTTACAAATTATTATTATTATTATTATTAAAACTTTCATTAACTTATATTAACTTTAAACTTTCAATATCTCAACTCTGCATCTGGTTTCGAACATTTTTGTCACTGGAAGTATGTATCTGAGACACATTTCAAATCTAAAATTTATTTATTTCTTCACTCGCTGTGACAATGAAAGTTAAATCTTACGCTTAGTTATATTTTAATTATTAAGAATATGTTGAATATTTTTAGAACGAAAACGGGACCTTCGATAGCCAACTTTTAACGTATCTCAAAAATCAGTGCGTTTAAAAAATGTAATAAATTTACATTGTCATTCTTTTGTTAATTGTAATTGTTGTATTCATCATAGTCATATACTCATTGTTGTATTCATATTCCAAGTCATTTTTTTTCAACAAATTATGGTCATTTAAAAAATATATAACATACGGTTGGACAATGATAGATAACATGTTTGAAATATTTCTGAACCTTTTCATGTCTTTCTTATCATTTAAATTCATTTATGAAATCGTTACTATATTTTATATTCCAATGTTTGCACAACGTACTGTGTTCCTGATTATAAGTTTCTGATTGCAGTGATTAAAAAATAGTATTATTTAAGCATGTGTTAAAATTGAAATCACTAAAAGGTCTACCGCGAGTGAATCTTCCTCCATAAATCATAATACTCTTCTAACGGCAAATGAGTAATTTAAGGATCTCTTCTCCGAAATGCATCTAAAATGATGATCAAAAATCTGGGGAGACTGGGACGGGGGGGGGGGGGTTTACAACGGAATTACATTCGAAAAAAACATGCAAAATTGTAAAGTTTTCGGTGAGTCATTACAATAATCCTTTACTGAATCTTAATTGTTTCATGATCCTAAGAGTAAAAAATATTTCCTGCGTTAAAATATTTTTTTTACAGAATTTTATATTGCTGTAGTAGAGTTATCCTTCAATTCCCTTCTTTTACTAGTGACATAGCTACAGTAATTCTCTTTTTTAATTTTGTTTTCAATTAATTTTATCTGGGTTAGAAATAAATAAGCAAAGAATTATGCCTGACAGGGAATGCACTTTTCTGTTCTATCGGGAGTTTTAAATATATGCTATATTAATGGTTTTAACCATGTTAGTGTATAAAACAGAAAATATTTTCATTTAAAATGTTTTCTAAACTGTTTCAGAAGCGTTTTATTGCATGCTATACAAAGCCAAATAAGAACCATTGATCCACACATAAATTCCGATTTTCCTTCGGATAGTTACGAAGAGAAGACTTGTTTTTTAAAAAAACATTTTAAATTGGTGAGAAATTTGCTCCCATAAAAAATAATTTGGCATAATAAAAATATTTATGAAAAAATGCATAATTTGCTTTTGTGCATTAAATTTATCAAAAACAATAGAATTTTAGAATTTAGATTTTTTTTTCATTTTATAATGTTATCAGAAATGGACATCTACGGTCACAAATATATGCATGGTCTTCAAACGAAGTTATGTTCCAACTATAAAAACAAAATCATATAGCTACCACTGAAAGTGCCTATCAATGACCAAGCCTTTAAAATATGAAAGTACACCAACGGTATAAATAGATTTCATTTGAGTATATACCGTTAAAGAAAAAATAGCAGTGAAAATCAGACATGCAAAAACTTTTAAATAAGTATCTGTACCACTTTAAAAAAAAAATAAATGTGTATTGTATTATAATATCAAAGCTTCAGAGTAATCGCATTTCATTGATAGAAACTCTTTTAATGCATATTGATACGCAACAATATTTTAAAAATATTCCTTTTTATACTTAAGCAAGGATTGCCAGTGTCAAAAACCTTAAACCTTCAGTGTTGTATTGACGGAACTCATAAGCTCTCGTATGCTTAAATATTTAATTCCCGTTTGAAGAATTTATTTTTACGATGCAAGTTTATTGTTTTAAATTCTATCTATTTATATTCATAAAGAATTTAGTTATCATTTCGTCGCGTGCTAAGCCTAATGGATTTCCAATGTTAATGTATCGGTTTGAAGCAAATCGCATTTGCGAAATAAATGGCTTATTCCCCGAAAGAACATGTTTATAGCTGAAACGACGTTTGCACTGATCATATGCATTCATTTGTGCAAATCGAAGCATCTTGTCTAACTTTTATTTTTATTACAAATAATCAAAAAATAAAATAAATAAAAAAAAGAGGAAAGGTAATGAGCCGTAACGATAAAAAGAACACAATGCCTTTTTCTTAACGATATCTTTTAAAATGTAGTATCATTAGCGAGGATGATAAGCTTTATTAGGTTAAAATGCTCCTGTCGCTTTAACAATGACCATCGAAAAATGATTTTCGTGACATCCATAAAAAGAGGGAAAGTGATTACGTTAAAAATGATGTGACACATTTCAATTTGGAGTCTTACTTCTGAGTAATATTTAAACGCATTTCTTGAAGGAAAAAAAAACATTGATCATTTAAGACGTGACTAATGCTGATTTTTATAGAGATTATCGGAAAAGAAGTAGGTTGTGTAATAATGTCTTCTACTTTCAACAAAATGGGAACTAAGATGGGAGAATGTTTGAAAAGTCCCCCCCCCCCTTCAATAGTCTTAAAAACAGTTTTCTCACTGTTGAGACACTGAAAACTTTGTCAAACTTTAAACGCTCTGCTATCACTGTAATCAAATTAAAGCGGTACAGGGATTTCAATTTTTTTAAAAGTAATTTTCAATGAATTTCTTTGAAATTTTCAGCATAGTTATATGATGCTAATACCAACTCAAATATAAAATTTCGTTGAATTATTTTAAAATTTATTTTTTTAAATTTAAATTTAGATTTTAGAACGCTTTTGTTATATTACTCCTTGCAAACGAAAATTCATCAAATTTATAAAATACTAGCTAAATATGATGCGTAAAACAACCGAAATTAGGATGTTGAAATTACTTTTTCAAAATTTTGTGGTAAAGATAAATAATGAGAAAAAAAGCTAAAAACTAGACGTTTTTGATAAAATATGTTCATATTTCAATAAAATATAGCAAATATACTCCACAAAACTAATCAAAGAGAAAGATCTTTCACAACAAAATGTTAACAAACCACTTAAATACTTGGCATAAAATTTTCAGCAAATTTAAATAATAATTCGTTTGCAAAGAGCAGTTTGAATTTTGTAATTATGTTGAAAATAAGGTTTTGAGAAAATCAACATTTTCTGTTTTACCATTGCAAATTTCATTATTGAATAAACAATTTAGTATTTAATACAAATTCGCCACAAATAAGGTCTGATGATTCATTTGAAATGGTATTAGTATTAAAAATTGAAATACTGTTTTTTTACTCATGCATTTTATATGCATTTCTTATGTGCATTTTTATATAAATTTTTTAGTAAAAACAGGGGCGTGGCTCCCATAAAAAGTGTCCTAACTTCGCCAGTTTTTCACCGATTCAATTCTTTTTTTTTTAAACGGTTCAGCTATAAGTTCAGTTTTTAGAAATATAATGAATGAAAAAACGTTTGTTTGACCGTTTTTTACTCATCTGAAAGCCGCTTATCGCCTTAAGTATGTATTTATAGATTTCATATCTACTTTAAATTTTATAAAAATAGTATAAATGTTTATAGTTTAAATACAATACTATTTTAAAAAATTAACAATATTGTAATATTATCAAGGAAGTTATTAGTGCGATTTTTTCATTTGTTTATTGCTTGTTAGATATAAGTAAATTTATTTCTTTCTTTTAAAGTTTTTTTTTAAATTATAAATACTGTGAAATATAATTTTGAGATTAAGATAAATTGATACATTATCATCTTTTGGATTTTGCACTTTATACAGCAAAGCAATGCTGTTCGAAGTTTCAGCTACAATGCGTTCGCCGTTGGATATCGATGACAATGCATTTTCGGAATTTGTTTTAATTACGCTGATTTCAAATCGCAGACATTAGATGGTCGGAACACTTCCCATGCAATGAGTGGTATTCATTGTGTAACACCTAGAAGTGCTACCGTTGCTAGTCAGTGTCGGCTCGTGCCTTGAAAAAGTGAGGGGGCCAGATCATGGGTACACTCGCCCCCCCCCCCTCTTTGGATTTTGAAAAAAAAAGAATTATTATTAGTTTTTTTTATTTAAACTTTTTAAATTTTGTTTTGTTAAATTAATAAAATTAAATTCATTTTAGCAACTAAATTAAAAACGTGAAGAAATAATAACTTTTAAGGTATATTCAAAAATAGTATAAAAATAATCTAAAAAATAATGATTGCTTCTCTAAATTGTCGTTGTAGTACGCTAATTACTTGAAGACAAAGTGTCAAGAAAGGAGCAAACTGTCTAATCTTGTGCGAATGAAGGCTTCTTCCTTTACTGTATGTTGTTTATTTTACATAGCCTGAGTCACATAAGAACATTCAAGTAAAATAAACAGCTTACAGGTAGGGTAACGGTCTCTGCGAATACTGCTGTAAATATTAAAGTTCAATGCGTTGGTGTAGAGGGGGGAAAACACACACGCATAGATAATCCGTGACAACGTATAATCCGCACCTCATTAATTTTACAATTTTTAACAGATAATCTGTTTGTTATATGCAGGATAAAACGGCATAATCTTTTTTTTTTTTTTTAATTTCAAGCACGTACGCACAAAAAAAAAGGAAAATAAATAAAAAGTTACAAATTATTGTCTTCTGACAAAAGTTAGGGGGCCCGGGCCCCCTCTGTGCCCTAACACGAGCCGCCACTGCTGCTAGTCAAATATTGAAAGTTTAAAGCAAATGCCGACTACAAAATTCGTAGGTAATTTTGATACCATTGCATTAAACATATTTTTTAAGAAAAAAGATACCGGTTTGAAAACAATAAATATTCAAAAACTGGGTAGTATTCATGTTGTTGTGGATGTAGTTATGCCATTCGTTTTCGATTTATTGTGGCTATATGGAATATGGGTAGACCTGCCTAACACACCTGGGTAGAGTGGATTCATTGAAAAGGTAACAGCGGAACTTCCTTTCCAAAAAGCATTTGTAGGCAGTTTGTCCTTAACTAATGCTCCGCCGAAGGATTAGGACACAATTTTGACAGCTCTCTGATCTGTCGCAACAGAAAGTTTTGGAAGTGACCGAAAATGTAGGACCGTTTGTCTTACGAATGGTGTTATCATAACAAAGTTATTCATCCTCGGAAACTGTTGAAAATATAACAGTTCTACATATGTAATATCGGAGACAACTAGGTATGCACACAAATTTAAAAAGTAATTTTCCTTAAAACATAAATGTGACTCAAACTTGTCAACAAAACAAAACAAAACAAAAATCTTCCAAATAAAGTTTTTTCTGTGAACACACGACTTTCTTTGGCTCAAGTTGCTACAGTGATTTTAAATATGGAAAAAAAAACCTTTGAGCCAAATTAAACCAAACGTAAGATTAAGATTGGTCCAAACTAAAAACAATTAAAAAGGGTAATAATGATTTGAAACTAAGTGATCATTATATTTAGTAAATTACCGCTCATTAGCCAGGGCTAAGGCAGAAAGACATGAAGTACATCGCCAACTCAGTCATTTCCAGCCGAAGACTGCAGTTTCCTGCTTTATTAGCACTCAATATGAGCTCAAAATGAGTATGAATGCTAATAAGCAGGAAACTGCAGTTCTCGGCTGGAAATGACTAAGTTGGCGGTACATTTCATGTATTTCTGCCTTAGCCATGGCTCAATGGGCGGTAATTTACTGAATATACCATGCCTTGGCATCAATATTCGAGTTGAACCAAACCATTGCTTTGGTCACTCGTCTGGTCTGTGCTAATTCTATATTAGCTACCACATTGTTTGGCACTCTTGGCTTCCTTAAGAGGTTTTCCATCTCCAGCTCAGTCACTCTGCTATGCCGGGCTGATGAGAGCTAATAAGCACGAAACTGCAGTCATCGGCTGGAAATGACTGAGTTGGCGGTGTATTTCACGTAAGTGATCATTATTTAAAAGTTAAATTTAGATAACTCTAGCACTGTAGAATAGATTTCCTCAGCTACTGAGTATGAATAGTTACAAAATTGTTGAGAATACGATGGAAAAAGTTAGAAAATGTGGCCCAAAGTAGCCAACGTGAAGCCCAAAGTACCTTAAATGATTCAATGCTCTGAGGTGAAGATTTTGTCATCAAGGTAGGCGAACCCCTTAAATTTTTTTTTTCAATACTCGTTGCACCTTGCTATAAATTAAAATGTTTGTTAAATATCACATAAATAATATATTTTGAAAGTTCATTTGTTGGAATAAAAATCAGGGATTTTTAATCGAAAAGCCATTTTTGAAAAAAATGCCGTTTCATTAATACTTCCAACGCATTCACATTTTAAAAACCTTTTGCTTTTAACATTTCGATAGGTAAAAAAAATGATATGACCCTCAAAATTCGAAGTTATTTTCTAAAAACGTTGTTTTATCACCTTACCTATAATAGATCAATTTTTGAAAATCATACATTGCATATGCGTTAGCTTTTAAATGATTATGTCACAGTAATATACATCCATTGTCACTTTTGCAAAGTTTCGAAAGCATAAAGTTATTTTTTTTACAGCTGTTGCCATAAATAAAAACTTTGAAAAAGTGGTTATGAGAAAAACAAGCAAAAATAAAATAATTTCAATTAAAAGCAAAGCATTTCAGATCATTAAATTTCTTGTAGTTTTCTCGAAAATGCATTGATGAAACTAATGTTTGTGGAATAAAAAAGAAAAATATCAGGGCTATATAAATTTGTCAAAGTCTCAAAACCAATTTTTTTCGAAAATTAGGGTATTCGCCTTCATTAACTATTTTAATATTTTAAGTAAAATACCCGAACTAAAATTAATAAATTAATTGTTTCAAAAAACCTTTTCATAACACCAGAAAATTTATAATAAAACTATTATTCAACAACTCAAATTGAGCAGCTAATAATAAAATTCCTCCAAAAAGAAATCTCATTCTCCATCGAAAATTCCGATTCAATCATATTTCATACTCCATTCAAATGCTGCGTAATATTTGAGTGGTAGGGGAAATACTTAACTCAGCATCGGGAGAAATATTCCGCACAAAAAATGAAATGAAGCGGAACCGGAACCTACAATTGTATGCAAATTCTTCTGTATCTAATCTTTCGGTTCTATCAGCCCTTCTTTTACCTCTAAATGTGAATAAAACTGCTGGAAAAAGGGGGAAAAATCCTTTTTCTTCAATAAAATTTACCGCGGTTGCACTTTTAGAAGTAAGTTACTTCAAAAACCACTTAACTTGAGCAAACCATATAAGAAACAAAAAAAATGTAATAAGGTCAGAAAATCAACAATAAAGGTCCTCGATAAAACTCAAAGTAATTCGCATACTCAGCAGAGGGAAACAGTGGTTCGTTTTTCTTGCGTGACCTCCCCGTAGCAGTAAAAGTCATAGCATCTAGAAATTCTCCTACGCTTATTGATTTGTTTCGCTCTTTCTTTTCCCTGCTGTACTTCAGCTTTAATGATAACGGTGCTACTAGGTTGGAGTTGTTGTTTTTTTTTATTATTATTATTTATAGCATTGAAGCAAGAGTGAATTGAGTCGAAAACGTCTGAAGTTTTCAAATGTGTTTCTGGAACGCCAGCCAACTCTGTTGTTTTAGTTCTACTCAATGGAATTCGTGCTTTTTGTTGAGGAAAAGAAGCATTGCGTTTGTGAAAAAAGCTTTTCTTTGCGAGATGTTTTGTTTTACTTCAGAGATATCGTTTTTTTTTTCATCTGAGTTTTGTTTGAAGTTTATTCGAAATGACTTATAAAGCATCCCGGTTTGAGCACTCGTACACATTTGAAAGCTTTTCTTTTGCTTCTGTTATTTCAGTTTGGGTACGTAAAGATAAGTCATTGCAAACAGAAGTGCATAATAATTAAAATGAAAGTTATTTTACTTTCTTGCATGTATACTACTATTAAGCACAAAAAACCAAAGAAATTGTTTGAATAAAGTAACTCGGTGATACTTAACATTTTCGCATGGGTTGCTTACTTATAGAAACATATACTATTAATATGGCTTCAAAAACGAATAATAAAAAAAGTGTACTCTATATTAACGTTAAGTTATTTTTATCCTTTGTTCATCACCTGCATCAAAGTACATTTTCTAAATATGTTTGTATGTATGTAAGGTATTTTCTCATTGGCTGCGCGGTGTCACGTCATGTATAGTCACGTGACAGTGATGACGATAAGTGGACGAAGCTATCAACATGTCATAGAGGAATTGTCTGATGACGGGGTAGGGTTTAAATACAGGCTACCTGCTAAAAAGGGGGGGGGTGAAGGGGTTATGCACAGTCATACAAATGGTCCCAAATGGAAGAACAGGACTAGACAAAATATCGTGGAGAAAATTGTATTTTCTGTGGACTCATATGCTTACCCAAGAACTGTTTTATTAGAAACTATTGGTACCCGTACGGCTTTGCTCGTAGTAGAAAATTAAAAGGTCATTTGGTTCGCCTGTATATTTACAAACAATGAATGATGAATTTATCGCCAGTTTTCTATGTTAATTTGCTCGCCCATGGTCGCATATATGGTAGTTTGCTCGTTTATGTTATGTTAACTTGCTAGTGCACGTTATGATAATTTGTTCGTCCACGGCATGATAATTTGCTCGATAAAATGTCCTTAAAATTGGAACAGAAAAAGAGCAAAATCGAATTTTCGAAAAATTGCTTTGAAGGGGCACATCCCCATGCTTTAACTAATTTTGTGCCAAATATCATGAAACTCGACCTAGGCGCTATGCGCGTCACAGTGATCCAGACATCCCGACAAAGAGACTTTCAGCATTATTATTAGTAAAGAAACCCAATTTTGAGGAAATGAAAAAATTTTAAGGCATGTGAAACTGAATTTCTCTTTCTTAAAGTTGCGCAGTAAAAATAGTTGCTTCTACCTCACACCAAAGCAGATGACGTGCGCTTCTTGTAAGGCACGTGTTATGAACTATTTGTTTATTATCAGTTGCCGACATTTGAATGGTCTAGAAACGGACTACTTCGAAAACAGTGTAGCTCGTTTTTTTTTTTTTTTTTGAACCGACAATGTTACTTCTTATTTAGAGCATGTAATTATTGATTCTTGCTAGTTATGAGTTATGCTATTTCCGTAATATGTTTTTATAAAACTTGGATAAGAATGGAAATGTGGCTGATTCTTTATCTTTCAAACTGTTTTTAGGATGCTTAGAATTAAAGACAAATACGATAAGAGGAGCTAAGATCGGACCTAGATGACATTTAGAAGTCCTTTAAGGCGATTTGCGAACCTAATATGGGAATTTTAACGAAAAGTAAATTTTTCCATTTTATTGGGCTACTCGTCAAACGTTTTGCAAAAAAAAAGAAGAAAAAATGATGAAACTTGAGTTTCATGAAGAGTATTAAACGTTAACGAAACATAAATTTCAATAGCCCTGAATAAATATCTTTCAAGCATTCAAGGAAAGAAATAAAAATAAGGATGCTTTAACCCACCATCATAGTTATTAACTGCTTGAATGTTTCCGGGAACTCTAATTTCCCCTTATGTGATTTTTCAAGGGTGAATGTGGTCACGACGCTCATCTTTTTATTCGGATCATGTAGTTTCAGACAACTAAATTTTTTTTTTCTTTTTAAATTCTATTGTACCTTTAAGGATGTTTTTAAGGATTACTCGTGTTAAGACGATCAATTTCGAGTGGACAAGTAAATCGGTAGGTACCGAAATGAAAGTAGTAGCCCGTTTTCTAAACCACTTACTCTTAAGTGTCTCAAAAAGCCTATAGACACTATGAAGATAATACGTCATCACTATGTGAGTCACTACAAGCGTTACACTACTGTCGTAGGCTGATATTTAGCTTCCTCAGGCACTAGGCCGTAGGTCCATAGCCATGGAGGTGGCTAATCTAGACGCTGTAGGCACCTGTTCTACGATAGTAAGAAAAATCATACCCATCTATCTATGAATGCAGACCTTGGCTGTATATGAACCAAGGTGATAAAAGAAAACACTTCTTCTTCATGTAATATACCAGAAAGCCCGGTTATGACATACTGAGACTGCAGTTTCGTTCCTAATATATCTCATCAGTCTGGATTAGTGAACAACCGAGCTAGAGGTTGGTGTCATTGCATTGAAGCTGAAAACGAATTTGTTGTCTCTAAATGTTATAACGGGGTTGTCTGGTATAGTGCATGTAGTGCTGCCTTTTTCCTGAGTTAGGTGCCGTATCTTACTGATAAATACCCAAGTTTTGCCTTTAATTCACTAGTTGGGCCACATCATGCAGCGAACAGTCGTTGGGGACACACATTTACTTTATCTACCAGTTCGTTGGCATTCTCAGCTTCTGTTACATGACATTTGCCTTCAGCTTGGTTATTCACTATTCCAGACTAATGAGGTCTAAACAGAACGAAACTGCTGTCTCTGGATATGATATTCGAGCTGCCTGGTACATTGTATGTAGCTGTGCGTTAGCCGTGTCTTATAGCGGCGGTAACGTATTAATAAACACTTCATCTCATTCGTTTAGACGTATCGACTATTTTACTCAAAGAATTAAAAATCCGTTATTAACTTTTCTGTTAATATTTTTATTTTAAACGAGGATATATATGTAACAGCACTCTCTTCAATTCCTAAGTAACTTGGCCCCAATATAACACTTTGAGCCTACTAACTTTTTCAAGTCTTTTCATCCTTATATATATGTATTTTTATCTATGTATATGTGTATATATATGTATATGTATGTGTATGTGTGTATATGTGTATATGTATGTATATGTATATGTAAATATATATGTATTAGGGTGCGTCTTATTTTTAAAGGTGTTTTTTTTTCCTGAGGCACCCTCTCATTTTGTTCCATTGGATGAAAAAAAAATTGAATATCTGAAAAATAAAAATTGAATAATATTTAGAGGGTGCTACCACTGCTGCAAAATTTGTCAACTCTATCTCTTTTTATTTTTTTAAATTTATTTATTTAGTCTGGATAATAAATAGCAATCAGTGAAAAGTTTGTATAGTCACATGGAAGTAACAAAGAGAAAAATTACAATATTGCTGAATGTAACAGACCGAAAGCCTAAACCTGTGATATGAATGACATTACCGAACTTTCGGATGCTTTTTTTGACATTATTACATAAAATGACAACCGTGGAATGCTTATTATTTTCTTGTATATATAAGAAATAGGTATTTGTGTTATGTTAAACCCAACCAACCTAATTTCATATTGATTAAAAATATGACAAGATATATTGAGGAGTTGCTATTTACACCATTTTTTTCACAATGAATGTAATTTTAATCACTGATAGCATCCCACAAATTACGTTCAAATTCTATAAAACTTTTATGTGTGTATTTTTGCATCGAAAGGAAGCAATTAAAGGGGTGCCCCATAAGAAATTCAAAACTTTTTTAAAAAGTGCATTATAAGACACACCCTAATATGTATATATATATATGTGTATGTGTGTATATGTATGTATATATATGTGTATATATATGTGTGTGTGTGTGTATACATAGGTATGTGCGTATGTACGATATGTATATGTATTTCAAACGTTTTCTCTTCAGTTTTTTAACCTCCCCCTCAACCACCATGGTACCCTTTACCGGTTAAGCTAGAAATGGCAGGTACGAAAGTATCATTGGTTTAAAATAAAAAATAAAAATGAAAATACGGAGGGAAGAAGTTTTTTGAACGTTTTAACTTCCGTAGCCAATGAACAGCCGAAACATCGCAAGAAAGGATTGGGTGGTAAAAAAGATTAATACACTAAAATACTTAATTTACAACCATGCCGAGGCTAACGAAATATTATAAATTAAAGCTCGAAAAAGCATTTAAATATCACTATTAATTTTTTTCCCTCCTTACTAGAATCGAAAGACAAGAATATATATTTACAATTAAAACATTTCATTAAGAAGTAAAGAAAATTAATATTTTTGCAAGAGTAGCCCGAAAATAGCAATTATTCAGGTATGTCGTCTTCCTCATTAGCGATATATTTAAAAAACAAATTAATCACGGAACATCATTGTTTTTTTTTTCACCCCTTTGTTTTATGTGAGTGTTCTCAAAAGAAACATTATTACTTTGAAGCACAAATGGAATTGCATCAAACAAAAAAGCTGATTGAAATTATTCCTTCAAATGCAAGCAGATCTTTGTTATATGGGTTAAAAAAAGACATTAGCAACCCAAAGAAAGTCTCCCCACGTATCGATTCGTACTCCTTTCTTCCGCTAATGGTATCGAGAGTACTTCGTTATCCTGATTTTTTTTATTTATTTCCTTCCTTAAGTGAACAAGTTTCCTCTTCTGAAATCTAGTGCCGTCTAATAGCATTAAGGGGACCGCATCACGTGATACCTTGGCTAAAACGTTAAATGACTTCTAAGTGTGTTTTGGGGTGCGCTTTCTCATCGGCCTGTATTGTATATCGGATTCCAATAGCTTCCGAGAAGACAAAGTAGGCAAAAGTATTAAAAAAAATACATGTGTATGGGACGACACAGAAGTTCATTTGTTATAATTTATAGTTATTCGTGTTTGTATGGACGTATTTATATTTTCAATAATAAAGAGTTATACACAAATTCTTGTACTGATGAATAAATTTCATTACTTGCATAAACTTCATAACTATTTCAGTTTTATACAGTCGACTTTCAATAAATCGGAGCCTTATATTTCGAATATTGTTTTATCTCGAAGTTTTCATTCTTTCCCAAAATAACTGAATGTTTTCAATACAAAGTTGTCTCTATATCTCGAATGGGATTCTTTTAAGTGGAAGTGTTTACGAGAGTTTCGTTTCCATTTTATGTTTAAGAAAGCAACCGAAATAAAAATATTTTTTCTTCTTTTTTTTTTTTTTTTTTGCTTTCATACAGTATTTTGTTTATGAGCTTGCGTGAGGGGGATACTTTATTTTGAATGAAAAATGGGTTTCTTTTTGCCATGGCTAACGATCTAAAATTTTATAGCTGGCAAATTTCTGAGAGAGTTAAAATTATGGAAAAAAATGAAAAAAGTAGCCTTTATTTTCTGGCTGGCTCAAATAATCTGTTTTTAGAACAAAAAAAACGCTTTAAAGCAATACGAACGGAAATCAAGAGAAAAGGAATTGGACCTACGACATACAAACTTTATGGCGTTTTAAGATGCGATAAAAAATGTAATCAGTCGAAATTTACTTCTTTTTTCGAAGTAACATGACAAAATTTATTCTCTGTAAGGATAATTTTACGAAGAACTAATTATTAACTTTGTCCAAACGATAAGTTTTTTACCCTCGCTATTATACACTATTCTTGAAAAAGAAAATAAAAAATATTCTTTAGACCAGTGGGAAAGAAAGTTTCGGTAATTCGAACTAGCGATTACTCGAAAATTTTACCTGTGTGTGTGGATGAGTTAGGTCTTTACTTTCTTCAGTTTCTATTTTTTTCTTAGAGCGCCACAGCAATCAGATTGAGTCATTCATATACGAAAAAAATAGCGCTTTAAATGTAATTGATTCTTCAGTCATAACGTTAAGTATGTGCTTTTACAGTATTTATTCAACTTCATAACGCTGTTCGCTCATATTTCTACTGATTATTTCCGTGGACTGTTCAAGGATTTCACAGATTTTTATCCACTTCCTTAGAAAATCAAGTATCGTTGTCGACAGGTTTCCTGAAATGCAACATGTTGCAAGAATGCAGACCTTTCTCTGTTGTAAAAAATATTTTTAGCTACCCGTATAAAGAATAACTGTGCGTATTTACGTTTGAGCTGGTGCGTTTTTCTTATATCGAAAAAAGTGTTTTTTTTTTTTTAATTTTAGTTACAAGAAGACAAATGAAATGAGAAAAATTCGACAGTCGTCGTAATTAGGCCATTCCATTTTCCCCCCCGAAATTTTACATTAATTCAAGTTGAATTTTCCAATTTATCAAGTTACTACCATGGGTATTAGTTTAGCACATGCACAAACATTTCTAATAATTGCTTGGATTTTTTTAACTTACCTCATACATTTGTAAATGCACAAAAGTTAACGAAGCATTTGAGGCATCCATTAATTTTAGAAAGGAATAAAACTAGATAAATTTACATAAATGTGTTTTTATTTCTTAAGCGGCTGCGGTAAAGGCACTGCCTTTTTCGGACCAACTGCGATCTCCCGTAATAGCACCCACTCTTTAACGTAGCACCACTTTTGGTGGGGAACCATTGCTACGGGAATTTTGGTGCCCAGTTTCTCTACTAGATGGAGGAATCCGGGCTCTAACCGATGCGGAACTGCACTAGGAATTTAATTTTGTCAATAGATAATCCATACCAAACAATCATTCTAAGAATCTTTTACATGCCGTATAATCGTACGACATGGACGCTGTGGATTCTTCGTATTGCATAAACGTAATAATTTACCATGCACATTGATGTATGTATATATTTACATAAATGTAATAACGTATAATAACCATTCATAAATTTTTTCAACGCAAAATGTTTTATTACATTTTTTTTCATGCGTGGCATAAGCATTATTGCTGACAGTTGATATTTTTCTTTTCTTCTGCAATATTTAATGCGCATTCTACTCATAAACAGTTTTGGCTTCAGAAAGCTCGAGAACTTCAAAAACTTCCATAAGATGAGTGAATGAAAAGGCATCTCTAAAGACGAATTTGTGGCGGAGAAATTCAGGACAAAATGCTTTCGTTTTACATAAAAGCCCATAAGAATACCTCAAGAAAGAGAATCTGCTTTTAACATCGTCGATTTTTTTTTCTCTACCTCTTTTGCAGAACATGCCTTGCGATGCGATAAAACGTCCCATTTTGCATTCCTCGACAAAGAGGGGAGAAAAAGTGCCCCAGAACAAAAAAATATTGAGGTAAAAAAGTCAACAGAAGAAAAGTGTAAATGGAGATATCTTTAAGCATCCACTCCATAAAATTTAGGCCAGATGATTTCTACAGATTTGTACTTGCTTTTAGAGGAAAGTAAATCTGTTTTTTTTTTTTTTTCTCTTTGTCAGTTGAGAAAGAAAAGAAAGACAATATTCAATTCCATTATGAAAAAAAAAGAAAGAAAATTTTAAAGTATTTTTTTCACTATTATTTCGATTTAACGTTTAATAAATGTTTTTAATAAATTCCTATTTAATCAAATCTTACTTCCGTTAATTGTTAAAAAAAAACAAAAAATAAAAAAAAACTAAACATAGTAATATTAATTTATTCAATTACTTAATTTCTATAGATTTGTCCTTGCTTTTAAAGAAAAGTAAATCTTTTTTTTTCAGTTGAGGAAGGAAAAAAAAAGACAATATTCAATTCCAGTAGGAAATAAAAGGAAGTTAAATAAATATAATTTTGAAGTTTTTTTTTTAACTATCATTTCGATTTACCGCTTAATAAATGCTTTTTATAAAGTCCTATTTAATCATATCTTATTTCCGTAACTTGGGGGGGGGGGGATGAACAAAGTAATACTAATTTATTCATCAATCTTTTTTTTGATAACAAGAAGTGTCAAAAAGTATATTCCTAAATATTACTTTTGTTGCTTCAAAAGTCCCTTATTTTCCTAAAAACTTGACTTTGTCAATAACCAGATTAATTCATTGTTTTGCTACTAAATATTGGAAGGGTTAAGGTAAAAATCTGTAATCTGCAGTTCACTACATGTACTTGAAGAAATTATACTGACTAATGATAACGCTGTGCTGAGGGTATCTACGAAAGCAGTTCATTATACCAGAAATTTAATCAACCTTCTACTTCTGTTATTTGTATATTTTTATTTACTAACTTTCTATAGATTTGTGCTCGCTTTTAGAAGAAAGTAAATCCGCTTTTTTTTTTCTTTTTTTTTTTAAGTTGAGAATGAAAAAAAAGACAATGATCAATTCCAGTAGGAAAAAAAAGAAGTTAAATAAATATAATTTTAAAGTTTTTTTTTTCACTATTATTTAGATTTAACGCTCAATAAATGCTTTTTATAAAGTCCTATTTAATCAAGTCTTACTTCCGTAAATTGGAAAAAAAAATAGACATAGTAATACTAATTTATTCATCATTTTTTTTTTTTTTTTTTTGATAACAAGGAATGTCTAAACGTGTCTTTCTAAATATTACTTTTGTTGCTCCAAAAGTCAATTTCTTATTTTCCTAAAAAAGTGATTTTATCAGCAACAAAACGAATTGATTATCATGCTACCAAAAATTTCGAAAGGTAAAGGTAAAAATCTGTAAACTACAGTTCACTTCATGCACTTGAAGAAATTATACTGACTAATGATAACGCTGTGCTGAGGGTATCTACGAAAGCATTTCATTATACCAGAAATTTAATCAACCTTCTGCTTCTGTAATTCATTTATTTTTTATTTACTTCATTTCTATAGATTTGTACTTGCTTTTAAAGGAAAGTGAATCATTTTTTTATTATTATTTATTATTCAGTTGAGAAAGGAAAAAAAAAGAAGTTAAATAAATAATTTTAAAGTTTTTTTTTCCATTATTATTCCGAATTAACGCTTAATAAATTCTTTTTACGAAGTCCTATTTAATCAAATCTTGTTTCCATAAATAGGGAAATAAACTAAACATAGTAATACTAATTTTTTTAACCATTCTTTTTTTTTATAACAAAGAATGTCTAAACGTGTCTTTCTAAATATTACTTTTGTTGCTTCAAAATTAAATTTCTTATTTTCCTAAAAACGTGATTTTATCAGTAAAAAAACGAATTTATTATCTTGCTACGAAAAATTGGAAAGATAAAGGTAAAAATCTGTAAGCTACAGTTCACTACATGCATTTGAAGAAATTATTCTGACTAATGATAACCCTGTGCTGAGGGTATCTGCGATAGTATTTCATTATACCAGAAATTTGATCAACCTTCTACTTCTGTTATTTAATTATTTTATTTATTTATTTATTTCATTTATTTACTATTTTTTTTTAGAACTTACGTCATAACGTAACAGCTTTATTTGAAATCTGCTTCAGTTCTACATTTAATCCTTCGTATTGTTAAATTTAATGAATGCAGGTAGAAATATAAGCTCATTAAGGCTATGTATTCAAACAATAGTTCGAGCTTCATAATAAACTAATTAGGCTAATAGTTGCAATGGTAAAAGTATGAACTTATTTGCTCCAAACATGAAGTTCTTGTTAGTAATTCATTGAATAATTTTTAAGTTTTGAAATGAATAATGATAATAATGCGTCTTCGCAACATGTGTAGTTAAAGTGGAGAAATTCTTTGCTATTGTCATTTTTATCTGCTATCAGCATTGATGCTACACTTCTCAAAAAATAATTTGGTATGTTTTATGGACAATTCTACGAGTAATTGACATTTTCCAAGCAAAAAAGTGTGTATTTTGTAACATTCAACAAAAATATACATTGTTTAAATGATTTCTCCACGATTGTTGCATTTTTTAGCTGAATTTAATGATATAGTTGAATTTTTGAAATACATTTTGAGTGGCATTAAAAAATTATCAAAATCACGTTAACTGACTGGCACGGTTCTTTTAAAAATGCTAGTCAGTTACAGTGTTTTTAACAAATTTTAAAAAATCAATCAATTTATATTTCGAGAATTCAATTAGACCATTCATATTCATATTAAAAAACACAATAATTCAGGGGAAAAGATCGTTGGTAGAACGTAAATTTTGTGTTGAACGTTGCAAAATACTTAATGTTTTGCTCTAAAAATGTTAATCAATTACCCGTGGAATTCCCCATATACATAACGTGTAAACATATTTTGAAATAAAATAAACTAATAAATATTAGAAATCATATTCTAATTACAGGAATGATAATATTTTTGTCAGCTATCCAATTATTTTGTTTGCATTTTAATACATCAGTTTAAGAACGATTCTGTTTGGCAAATAAGATACATTTTCCCCTGCACAAGAAAAAAATGAAAGGGTTAGAAAATTCTTTTTTATTATTTCTCATTTCTAATATTCTTGAATAAAATACAAGGGAATGAAATATATAAATTTAGAAATACTTGCTGCCTTTTCAAACAGACCCATTACTGCTTCGAATTGTGAACCAACTCCGCTAGTCACAATTTATCAACTGATCTCATAGACCAGCTTTTATTTATCCCCACACCCTTGTATAATTCCTTACACCCCCTGTCGCTATTTGAAAAAAAAAAAAAGTCTGAAGCTTTTTCTATTTAACTTGCTTCTATTACTCTTTTCCATTTCCTTTTTCCCTATTGTCCTTTTTGTATCGACAGTTGCTGCTGCTGTGCCAGTCTGCGGGATAACTATTCATCCCGAAGCACTTAGGCTTAAAAGGTTTTGTGAATGAGCACTTTGAAGCCGATGAAGATATTTCTGCCCCTATGCTATTGTCCCTACCACTGTCGCTGAGAATTTATTGGCTATCTTTACTAATACACAATGTGAAGTGTAGGGATGGAAGAATTTTAAAGAGCGGGAGATAAAGAAAAATTATCATGCGGAAGGAGATAGAAAAAAAGGCGTTGCCGAGTAATGACTTATTGGTATTCTGATTTAATGCTATTTGGGAATATGACGGCAATACAAGAAGCATTTTATTGGTGACCTTAGAAACTTCTGGTAAAAACTTTTACTGAGTCTGATATGTGGCCTATTTTAATTTCTGAGAATAAAATATATGATATATTCTTCTCGTTAGGATAACGGAAAATATTTACTTTACTAAACATCTCAATATTCAAGATTGAAAAGAAAAACAAATCTAGTCTCAAAATGTTGGTAGTTATAGAAATTTGAGGCAGCGAGATGCAAAGTGATGTAAGTGGACTTCTTAAAGTTTAACTTAAAACGGAAACGGAATTAAAATAATAGTTACATGTTCAATGAAAAGTTTGTAAAAATCATGCTGTACAACAACCACTACTGGGTGTTTTGTGCATTACTTTAGCAGTACCCAAAATTAGTATCGGGATTGTCTGTCAAGTGAGTGTTTAAAAGAAATTTTTAACAAAGTTCATCAAAAAAAAAAAAAAAATGCTGTGTAATTCCGGAGTAGATTTTGAAGCGAGATTTAAAAAAAGAAAAAAAGAACGAATGCTCAGCAATCTGGTCAACTTGTTTATTTTTTCAGTGAAATAGTTGGTCTTGATATAGAATATAACTTAGTAAGAAAATATATTGAAAATATCAGTAATGAATTGACTGATATCGATAGAGATGTAGATTATACCAATGAATAAGTTTGAAACTACACGTCTTCAAAGCATATGCAAGAGATAAGAAACTTTATCAAATACTTTTAAGGAATATTTGAAATTTTATTAAGCTACTGAAGTCCTTTTATTTTTGTATGAACATAAAAAAAACTGCATTTGAAATTGTCCCCCAAGAACAAAACACATATCTGTTATGCATTATTTTGAAAGGAAAGTTTTTTTATTAGGTATGTTATTTTTTAAACATTTTGCCGTTAATATCTCACTAATGTACCTGTTCGTCTCCTTTGCTATTGCATAAGTGATGGTTTACTGCATTATGAATTTTAACTTTTATAATGTTTGACATTTGTGCAATAGTAACAAAGCATTTCAAAGCAGTATT
The DNA here is from genome assembly GCF_026930045.1 of Uloborus diversus. Taxonomy (NCBI): domain Eukaryota; kingdom Metazoa; phylum Arthropoda; class Arachnida; order Araneae; family Uloboridae; genus Uloborus; species Uloborus diversus. The sequence continues at coordinate 181,125,995 of NC_072734.1, forward strand.
TTTAAACATCTTATTGCATGTCTTTCTATTTTTTACTATACTAAATTTGTATATAAGATACAAAAGATGTCAAGACGCTTGACGAAATCATCCAAGTTTATTGTAGAAGGATGAAAATGTACTTGTAGAAGTAGAAGTGCCAATTAGAAGGCATCATTTTTGCGTAATACTAACGTTCATTAAGTTAGAAAATACGAAAAATTACTGTGACGTATCAAACGTATAACAGTCTAGTACATTATGTCCAATTGATGTTTAAACGGTCTTTGTTTTTCAAGAAAAATACATTTAACCAACTAAAGAAACACAGATCTTATGCTGCTTTTGTAATCCGATTTACGAATGATTTACCAAGTGCCTAAAATGGACAAACTCGACATCAGACGACAATAATAAAAGAGAAAGTTAGCGTTAACAATGACAGACTGCTCTACTTAACGTCAAACGCTTGCTCCAAATAAGAACATAACAGTAAAGAATTGCATCATTCCTTTCTTCATGATCCTTTACTTTAATTTAATGGTGTATCAAGTACGATTTTTTTCTTGCGGCACAGAGCTAAATATGAGCTGTTGAATTCCCTTCATGTTTTGGAGTTAAATTGCAATTTTCCGTTGCGACAAAGTAGCTATTTTATAATATCTTGCCGTGGGAAGGTAAAGCACTGTATCTGATTTTTGTTTGTGTTTCTTTTTTGTATTGCTTTTTTATCACCTATTATACTTCAGCTATGTCTCAGGAACTCATATCTGCAGTTACTGCGCTTAAAATCCAAGGCAGTAGTGGCTTTTGATATGTAACGCATCAAAGTTAAGTTATTTTTATGTTAATTGTGCGTTTTAAACTTTGCTTCTTTTTTTCTACTATCTCATTAAAAAAAATGTCCTATTTAGCTTAGTTAGTTTCAATTCAACGAGTACGAAAATAAATCCCGTCGCAACGAACTTCAAGGGACCACAAATTTTGTTCGTTGTAACGGGCATTTCGTTGTAGTGGAAATCAAATAATGTAATGGCAATTATATAGGGACTGAAAATGTGTTTCGTTGAAACGGAAATTTCGCTGTATTGGTATTAGTTTTAACGGAATTTCACTGTACTTATTCCTAAACAGAGTGCTCTGAAAGGGGTAATTCCCAATTTTATTTTCAACATTATGTTACATGTGGGGAATTTTTGTTATAATACACTGTCACACCTTGAAGTCCTAAGGATCATACAATTCAGTTGATTGAATATTACCCAGACTATTTCGATTAAAATAGGTACTGAACATAGGAACTTGGAATGTACGAGCTCTATTAAGAAGGGAACATGGGCAAGTAAAAGGTACACTGGACAAGAGAAATGTCTGTGCAGTAAAAGAGAACAGAATTTGGAGAAGACGATAAAACTTTAAACTTCAATTAAAAAAGCTTTTAAACGGATGGATTGAATCGGAAACTTTTTTGTTATTAATTAATTAATTTAAACATTGGATGGCTATATCTCCCAAATGATTAATATTTATTTTTATCGATTTTTGATCGAGAACTGAAATAAATATTTAACCAGTTGCCAAATGACAATAAGAAAGCCAGCTTTGCTTTGTACAGTGAAATTTCCTACTGCGATATGTCAATTGAGAGTAGATAAAACGTGATGGAGAGAATGAAGCCTTCATTTCTTGAAAGCAACGGTTTTAGGTCCCGAGATATATTTTAAGGTAAAGTAGTGGAAGGTTCACACAAAACTTGTGTTCTGTCGTCATAGTTGAACCATGAGACCGGATCGATGCTTAAGGTTTTCCTAACCAAATGATCAGAAAGTACCGTACCTAGGAAAATTTGTTTCTCGGCTGTAATCCATCTGAGTTTCGGCAACAATGTCAAGAATACTTTAAGGATTATCTAACTAATCAGTACAGTATTAAAGGAAAATATGATGGAATTTAACGACGAAACAAATTTTATTTTCGTCCAAATAAATTACAACAGGGTAGTTCTGTACAAAAAAAATATCAGTGCAGTGGAAGATCTTTATCTTTGGTGGAAAGAACAAATTAGGATATATGTGAAGTTAAAAAAGTTTTGGTTCAAATATCAAACCGCTAATCGATCGGAGTTGGCTTCCCATACTGATCGGCTAGATTACAGTAACGTGGAGGCTTGGCGACTTAGAATATAAACAATAGAGTTGCACGATCATTTGTTTACATTTTAACAATACTTTTAATGCAATTCATTGTATTTTTTGTTTATTTGGCGAAATATTTCAAATTGCAAAGAATTGCTTTTCGTTTTTAAAGAGTTTTTAGTCATTTTAGTCGAGGAATGTGTTTATTATACATTGGGAGGGGGGATGAATGAGTGATTTTTGCTTATTCAGAGAACTGTTTTTACATTTATCGTTTCTCTAAACGATATACTTTCGATTGTTTCATTCTTTTTCATATGGGGGTTGTTGCAGCGGGATTTCCTGTTTTATGTAGATGGGTACTTAGATTTTTGCACTTCATATTTGAGGACGCTTTTTATCTTTTGAGTATGACTGAAAGAACAAACCTTCAAGTACGAGAGTATGCATTAGATAAATCAAGTTATAATAAATATACGAATTCTGACACCATAGCTGCTTAAAACAATTTTTTAATTCTTTTTTTCTACAGAACGGTTCAAACACTTGATAGTTTACCAAATTTTTTTAACTTTTCAGTTTACAAAGTTTGAACAGAACAACGTCTGTCGGGTCCTCTAGTATATATATATATATATACATTTTAGAATTTGGCTCCACCTATTAATAAAGAAACATGCCCTACGATACTTAACCTCAAAATACCGGATTGATCTCATCTATCAAGAGCATATTTTATTCAAAAAATTAAAGCTGATTAAAAGAAAATTAACAGGGTAAGATTTTATTAAAAACATCAAAGTATTCGCAAGATGTATGTTTTTTTTTTTTTTTTTTTTTTTTTTTTTTTTAATGTATTTAAGTAGTGCATTACAAGCAGTAAAATAATCATATAAAATAATTTAAAAAAATGAAAACACAAATACATAAAAGCATGAAAAAAGAACTTGACTTAGCTAAGTAAGCATCATTTTAACTAAAATTTTTACAACTTTCTCATTTCTAACGATTCTGACTTGATAGATTTTTCAGAAACGTGCAGAGCAATGCTTAAAGTTGTAAATCCACCAAAGCAAAATTTAACGCTTGTATGTTCTTTTTTAGCTCAAAAGTCTCTTTTTATGAAACACCGCACAGAAAAAAAATAATACCATTCTCTAAATTGTTAGGAATTTTTATTACTAGAGTAATTTTCAGAAAAGAGGGTATTTTGGAATGTTTCCAGGAATGTGCTGATATTCATGTTATGCTTGAAATTTTTCAACAACAGTAGTTAAGGAGGCATTATTCTTGCCATAAATAATTACGCTATTATGTTGGTAGCACCAGAAAAATTGTTCTTACGCGCATTTTGATGTTCCGTGTTATAAATTGTTTCCTTTTGAAATCCCTAATAATGAAGCCAAGGAAAGAAATTGTCTTCTTCTTCTGGAATAAATAAGACTCTAATTTGAGGGTTTAACTGAATTTTATTAAATGTAGGAAATTTTCATGGCAATTAACTTGCACTGCTTTAAATGAATTTTGAAGATAATTAACAATGGGATATGTTACATCTAGTTTTTAGACTATAGTTTAATAAAGATTTATATTCATTATATTATTTAGAATGAGGTTTAACTAAAGTAAATATTTTTGCAGAAAATTTATTATAACATCTGACTATAAAATAGCAGTATTTCTTACTGATTTCATTTGGAGCTTTGACCCAGTGACCTGACCAGGTAAAACCACTTACAAGCAATGACGACTTTTTTTGAATAACGTAGGCGATTTAACTAAAAGAAGATAAAAGTATCCAAATCCTTACAATGAAAATATATACGCAGTTGCTTTTTTGGGTGCAAAATTGCATGCATTTATGATTTATTTTTTTAAACTCGCTAATATCAGAAACTAGCATCGCACGGAGATGCCCGTGCTAAGAGTATATAGGAAGTCCGTTGAATAAAAATAATCCATGATCCCTTCCATCCCTTCTGATGTGAAATGATCGTTTTTCTGCGACTAAAATGGGGAAACACATTTTCAAAAACCAATTTGAGTCTCTCTTTTGAATTTAGAACTGTTCGCCAAAACACATAAAAATATTAATATTAGCTTTAAAACTCAAAAAAAATCCTTCAACTCTATAGTTCATCGCTTAACGCGCCAAACAATAACGCTACCGTAATCCTGACCTTTAGCGAGTGAAGTGGTTTTTTTTCTAAATTTTAAAATGTTTAAAGATGAAATGAAAACGTTATAAAGAATAATAACAATTGAATAATACGACAAATGAAGTTATTTATTTAGAATAAGTAACTATCTTCAATTATAAAAACAAAAAATGAGTTAGTAAAAGTAAAGAAAACAAAATCAAATAGAAAAAAAAAATACAAAATGAAATTATGTGCAGTCCCACAATAGAGTAGATATCGACACTGTCGGCCAGTGCCCTCTCGAGTTAACTTACCCTGTCATCTATTAGGAATTCATAGAACTAAACTAACCCCGCCATCTATTATGAATTCATTGAGCCAAATAATTAATTAAACATTTAATTTGAAACTACAAATATTTTGCGATTGCGGTCGAACGGTATAAAAAGTATCCTTTTTCAGTCTCCTGGTTATATATATATATATATATATATATATATATATATATATATATATCGCGGAAAAAAGGTCTGATAACTTAGGAAGGAGGATAAATTAATACGTTTAATAACCATACATACTTATGCACAGAAGGCTTTAATAAATGTAATCAAACAATTTTCTTAAAAAAAAGTCGTAAAAAAGTGCATTTTTTGATGCTGAATCCCCCCTCCTCTAATTTTGTTCGGTCAAGGAAGATGTCTCATTGGACAGATCACCTCCTATGTAGTGAGTGGGTCTTGGTTTTACTTCTTTCCGCAACCATTGGTGAGGCATAACTATGCCTCTATAGTTAATTTTAATTAAAAATTGACGAGAGTAGGGTTGCAATAAAAATGCAAAATTTGTCATTTTTACTTTTTCTCCAACACAGTTGTTGCTGACCTTTAACCTTTTGGATCTTAATAATAACATAACAAAAATATACTAGAAGTACATTTTTTTTTCATATCGCAAATGTTGCTAAATAATATAGTACGCGTCACTTCCATCTTCTCAATTTATTTTAAGGAATGAGTCATTTTCTCAAATGGGGGTCTTACAAGGGTACTTACAAGGGTCATTCGTTCGAGGTTGGACTATACAAACATATGAACTCAAGTTTTCTTGTACTTCATTTTTTTTTCGAAAAATATTACATTGAGCCAAATATCAACATATAAAGTGATATAATGTTAATTAGTTGAGATCGAACACGATATACCATTAAAAAATGAATGCTTATTATTTTTTCATGCTTTTTCGTCATAGGCATTGAATAGTACTTAATGTTCTAAATCTGAATGGACCGAAAACCTGAGGCGAAAGATAAATGATCCCAGATTATTGCAATATAGATGTATCGGATGTCTAATCTATTTGGACATATGATAGCTTTCTTATGACCACCTTCATATGATATTCAGTGCTTATATTCCCATTTCCTCGACTTGAACAACAAAAATCACTGGGGGATACATCCTTATTTCCTGTCGACTTACATGATGTATCAGAAGGTTTTTTGGACGCGTCTAAAAATATTTTGCTGCACAATTTATTAACTTAGGTCATTAAATCTAAACATTTAAATGTTAAATGTTTTTGTGCACGCATTTGTTTAAATTTAATATAAAACTGGAAAAAAAATGAACGAAGTTATGCGCAAAAAAATTACAATTAGACGTGTTACGATTTTTTCTGAAATGTTCATCAAAGTTTGAATTTATTGGACGAAGTCATATGGAAAATGTAGTCTTTGTGGGAAAGGGAAGAGGAGGTGGAGAAGGAGACACATGTGTTCTCGGTATGGGTAACTAAGAGATCTTGAAGTAAAAAGTCTTGAAATATTCTCGATTGATAATTGTACTAGTCCTAACTTCAGTAAGTTACCACCCTTTTGCCAGGGCTAAGGCAGAAAGACATGAAGTACACCGCCAGCTCAGTCATCCCAGCCGAGGACTGCAGTTTCGTGCTTATTAGCACTCATCAGCCCGGCATAGAAAGTGACTGAGCTGGAGGAGAAAAACCATTTAAGGAAGCCAAGAGTGCCAAACAATGGCTTCCTTAAGAGGTTTTCCCACCTCCACTTTCTATGCCGGGCTGATGAGTGCTAATAAGCACGAAACTGCAGTCCTCGGTTGGAATGACTGAGCTGGCGGTGTACTTCATGTAGTCCTACCTCATTGAAAATCTTTTAAAATCAGCCGTTTTAAGTTTTGCTAGTGACATATAATTTATCAGTTGTATATCAGGTCTTCGCAAACGTCTGCAAGTAAAAACACAAATTAAACTAACTAATCATCAAAACTTTATTATTGGATGAAGCTTCAGGTAAGTTGATAATAATGTTCTTGTTTTTTTAATCCAACGAATTTTTCAAATTATTTTTCGCAATTTTTCACTTATGAACGCATACTTAACTCTAGGGCATATTTAAACAGTTCAGAAGTGTCCCTTAATCATATTAAGATTACTGCCTAACTTCAAAGTGAAAAAAGAGGTGTAAAAATTTTTAACTATAATTTTTCTGCAGTCAATTTATGAAATTTTAACTGTGTTCAAATATTTAAAATTAAATATTCCTTATTAACAACATAAATATTTATATAAGAAAAAACTTTTTTTTATTCTAGATATTTTCATTTCACCGAAAATTCAAATTTAAAATCAGTTATAAAATGCATTCATATTAAAAGCGTTTCTTTCTGTTCTATATCGAGTACAAAAAGTTTGGATGAATTGTTTGACAAGTTATTCGTTAGTAAAATGCAGATCAGAAATTCCGCCAAAGCTTAAAATTTAACTGCTAACTGGAATTTGGGATTGTTTTTTTTTTTTTTTTTTTTTTTTTTTTTTGTCAAAATAGGGTTACGTTTCAATTCACAGAATATGCTACAAACACTTACATTTCATTCATAGAATAGATTAAACTCAATGTGTAATCATATATTTGCATTATATTCAACATTCAACCATCTTGTATTCATTAACTAAATTATGATCAGATATAATGATGAGGGATGCATAATGTTGTGAACTGTTTAGGGGAGGGAAGTCATGACCTGCATGACCCTCCCCTTGCAAAGCCTCTGCCTTAATCATGCTCACATGGGGTTATATTACTTGTACATATGGCCCATAGAGCACATGTGTACAGTTGTAGACTTTCTTCCCTTTATTTTAATAAATTAACAAAAAAAAGGGGGGGGGGGGTTAAAGAACCTCAAAAAAAATTTAATTACAAAAAAAGACAAATACAATATAGGCATTGTTTTTCTTTTTTTTTTTTTTTTTTTTTTTGAGAAATTTCTAATATGTTTTACAAATGAAAAAATAAAACTAATTGATCACGCAAGTCTCTCTTTTCCCAAAGTTTTTAAAATCAGATGAAAAAAAGAATGAGCCAAATAGTGAACCCCAAAATGCAGATTTGAAAACAACTTTCCATAATTTAAAATGCATTTTCCTTTTCCACCTGCCTTAAATTCTGTACTTTGATAAATTTGCAATTTTGTTTGTTCAACGACAAAATCACGCTTAGTAATATAAAGAGCTAAAAGCCACAGCTGCTGAACTCAGGAAAACAAATATAGTTTATTTCCATTTATGAAAATTTTTCTCATGAGATCTTTCTTGAAAAATCCCTTCAATGAAAAACCTAAAAGAAAACTGTTGTTTAAAACAAATAGGTTAGCTAAAAGGTTTCCGAAAACACAAAATCAATTATTCGCAGTCACTTTGAACTTCTTAACTCTTTACCTCCTGCGTAAACCGCGCTTACTTTTGTTGACTGCTTTAAAATTACCCATGAGGTTATCTTGTTCTGGGCTTCTACCGTGGGTGTCTTCAGGTAAACCTCTTATCTGAGGAGTTGTGTTAATTGCCAGTTTTAAAATATTGCAAATGTTAGCCGTTTTATTTTGATTCTATAAATCTTCAGAGACTGATTTTTCCATATTTTGAAATCTATAAAAGTTTTGATTTTTTTTAAGTAAAAATGAAGAACTAAAAGAAAATGCCTCTTGGTTTGTTCGAAATTAGTAATCGACATCGATGGCGATGTTTATGTTAAACCATCAATTTATTAATTTCGATTTTGTTTTGATTGATGTTTTGTGTTTCGTGGTTTTTTTCCCCCCAATGTCGATGTTACAAATTTAAACAATGATTCTCAAAGAAGAATATCCGAAAACTGTAGTTTTGAAAATACTTTTGATTCAAGATACAGCATTAAAAAGTGATGTCCGAATTCATCCTATTTTTGACATTTTTCCAGTTCATTGGCGAATAAAGAAAAGTAGACAAACTTCGCTTCCCTAAAAATAAAAAATGTGATGCATTATAACAGAAAATATCTAGTAGTTATTCCCAAAAAGCTTTAAATAAATATTTAAGTAATGAATGCTGCTTTCACTATCATTTATACTTTAGTATTTTTTCTTTAAATTTAGTTTGAAACTGTAAGGATGGGTCACAGTTTCTCTATATATTTTTTGTTATAAATTATGCGTATTATTTTATAGATAGCTGCTGTTTGGTTGCTTATTTTATTCAGTTTGAAAATAAAAACTGTTTTTAAGTTGGTTTAATTATATACATGTTTTTTTTAATACTTTGTGTTTTAAAATTGATGTCAATATGTAAGTTTTTAAATTTTTGTTTCGACCTTTCAAAGAAAAAGCTTGAAAGCTGTATTGTTCTGCAAAGTGTCATTATAGTTATATATTTATTCCTAAAGTCAATGATTTTAACACTTAAGCTTTTTTTTTTACAAAAAATCCATAATGCACTATAAGTAACACACATTCCAAATTGGCGTGTGATTTAACTTTTTTCTTTGAGCATACATATATATAGATATTGATTTTAATATATATTCTGTCGACATTTTGATTCTTTGAAAAACGTTTGAAAAAGGAAAATTATAAAATGTTATTCAAACATACTCTTCAAAATAAGATTCATATAACTGTAAGGCTTCTACCAAAGACGCAAAATAATCAAATTTTGTAAGCGAAAAAAAGCCTTACAAACACTTAGACCTTTCGTCTTCTATCTAAGAACTAGTAAAACATAGCAAAAACCAGTGGACAACTGTTTTAAGAACATGAAAGCAGTTGAGCCTAACGTCGCTGTGCTAGAGAGGTAAACTAGTACCCTAAGCCGTTTTTTACCTTGCTTCCTCTCTCTCTCTCTCTCTAACTCAATATTAATACAGAACAAAATCCACTTGTAAGAACAACATACAAACTCTACAAGTACGTTTCTTTAACAAGTAGTAAATTCAGGCTGATACTTGTCCTTAGATTTTGTAAAAAGAAAAAAAAAACTTCTGAGGTATTTACTAGAGAAATATAATTTTTGAAATTAACTTTTTTAATGCACAATTTTCCAATTAACAGCGATTTGTCACATTTTTTAAGCCCATGTATCAAAATGATGATATGTTAAGTAATCAATTTGGTATGGATATCTTTTTTTATTTATTTTTTTTTTCAAGAACTTGATCTATGCTTGTTTACGTTTTTATTTTGATAATCATTTGATATATTGTCTACATCCATAAATACAACCAAGCCAGCATATGCAGCAAAAAAAAAAAAAAAAAAAAAATGCAGCTATAAATAGTTTGGCATAAAACAAAAACAAATCAAAACATTTTTTCCAAAAAGAAATGTTTGGCAAACATTAAATTAACAAACTAAATTTTAAGACTGACTTTAATTGAAAAAAAAAACATGCTTCAAAACCCTAGATTACTTTCAAAGATACTCTTTTTTTAAAACACTTTATCTAATAAATAGTGGAGAGACATCCGAGCCTTCTAAATTTAATATCAAATAAGGAATTGCTATTTTGTTGTCTTAAGAAAACACACCACCAAAACGCGCTAACTAAAAAACTCAAAAAACTAACATGCGAGTTTCGTTGAATGAAAAACAAAGATCGTCACCAAAGCTCAAATTCTCGTCAGTGCCAGCTGGTTTTGACGTCACAGCTGCAGTGAAGGATAGCAAAAGTCTCATCTTGTTATTCCAAGAATTCCAGCCCAGAAGAATTTCTATAAGATGCAAACTGTTTTCTCCTTGGGGCAGATTTATATTTTATCTCTTCCCGACAAACTTTGCCTAAAATTTGAATACCTCATGTATTTCATTTTATTCTTATCGAGAGACATTCCATAAACGCGGAGTATAATTTAATGCAGAAAATCGTACAATTTTTCATGTATTGGTATTCCCGTAACTAGAAATAGTTAGGAGTAGTTTAGTGAAGTAATATTCACGTGTTTTGATAAGAAATTAGATATCGTGATATATATCTTTAATTTAAAAAAATATTTGGTTTGGTAAAAATTTGTATTTATTTATTTTTTTAAATTTTCTGTGTATCTAAAAATGCTGTGTATTATTCACTCTAGGTTTTGGCTTGAATGAACATTAAAAAGCTTAACTAAATAATGTTTTAACCTTTTAGTATTTAGAGATTGTAGTTTAAGTTTTTAAATATCACACTTGAAATACATTAAGTTGCAGTAAATTCATTCTTAAAAGCAGAATATTCAAGTGTATTGGTTTCGAAATAAGCATAGTTTGATGGAAACTTTCCGGCTTTGTTTTCCGCGTTCTAATAAGCACTTGAACTGATTTTGGACTTACAAGAACAAACTCAATATGTTTAGAAATATTAAGGTTAGATTATACAAATTAATACCTTGAAAATTATGGAAGTTATGTACGGAATCGCTATTTAAGAATCCTGTTTTTCTTTAAAAATAATTTTTGGAAATGACTTATTTGAAAGAACTACTCAAATTATTTTCATTTTTATTTATGAAATAGTTCCCATTGAACAAACTACTTGACTTAGTAAATGGATTTTAGTCCTAAGCTCTTTACTTTAAGTTTTCTACATTTGTAGTTTTTTTCTAAGGTATGGTTGTGTGGTTATTTTAAATTCTTCAGTTTTTTAAATCAATATTTCGAAATCCTTTGGTAGCTCTAAGTCACGATTACTTTTATTAAGCATCTTAATTTTTGCGGAAATTATTTGTAGTTTCAAAGCTATTGCATGCAACTTTACGGTAATTATTAAAAACTTGCAACTTTTTTCTTCTTTGTGATACTTTAAGCTCGTCTTTAAACCATTACTTAGATAGAGTGGGGGGGGGGCGATATCGCTGGAAATGTTGCATATGGACTTACGTTTTAATTATTACGATTTTATATCGATTTTTTGTGTCTAATTTAATATGTAATATACTCAGATTTAAAAAAAAAGTCTTAAAAATTCAAAATTTAGTTTATTTAAATTTTAATGATGAGTTTAATATTTTTTAGCATTTCCATACTAGTATAATTTTTGACAGCAAGACATAACCAACAAGGCTGCCCTTAATAATCAATTAACAACCATGAAACACGATGGCAGTGTAGAACTGCATTTTTAAATTTACGCAACAAAACAACGATTGAAACGCTGTTACAATTTAAGAAACAAAATGCAGATGCAACACCAAAGCCAGAATTTTAAAACTGTTTGCTGGCATGTGAAAAGAAGGACATAATTCAATGCACAATTTTAATATCTTAAAACACGGGATAAACAATAACTGAGTATATAATTTCAAAAATTAATATTTAAAATTAAGATCTTTCGGAAAAACAAAGTCTCAACGCCTGCGACGTATCTTTAATCATTAGGTTTTTTTCCTTAACTTTTTTTTGGATAAGTAGTAAAATTTAGTTCTAATAAATAGAAAATGAAATAGTTGTAAAATTTAAACATATTTGTTATGCTACTTATTTTGAACGAAATAACAAACCTTTTTTTAGCTTTGTTTTATTATAGTCACTATGTGTGATTCAAATTTGATGAAAGATAAAAAAATAAATGTTCGCTTCAGGTAGCATCACCTACAAAATGATTGCAGGCACATTTGATGTCAAGTTTTACAAACTCGTAGACACTAAAAAAACCTGGAAATAATCGAAATTTTTACGTTGAGATAACAGTAATTGCCGATCTTTTATGACCTCGATTGCTGATTTTTTTCAATGGTATAAATTTCAACATTAAATACTAGAACAAGCACATGGTAAAACACTAGTCATTTTAAAAATCAATCCTTTTTTAACAGGTAAATGCTCCAGTACTCGGCATTTAAAGGTCAGTGCTCCGCCATTTCTGAACCAAAGCTTATACCACACCGTTATTCTTACAAAAAAAGCTATTACAGTAACTATGGTCGAATTATGCATTATTGATTTCTTCGCAACTTTTGCCTGCTGTAAACATAAAATTTAAAAACTTGAGATATGCCCCCATCACATCAAAAACATTTTAATTTTTATTTTCTAAAAATATAAATGCACATAAATTTACAATTGAGGAAGTGAGAATTTAATAGATTTAAGTGATCTTTCAACTTTGAGCAAAACGCGAGCAAATATTAAAACAACAGGCAGGCTTTCATTTAGCAAACAATCAAACAAGTTTAGTTACTGCCAAGCAATTAACGAAAGAACATACTTTCTTCCTTGCATACATTTATGAATGAATCGTTCTTCATTTCTATTTTGTTACTTACTTTGATGAAAGCAATTTTTCTGGTTACTGATCTTGAAAGCAAGATGGAACTGCAAGAAGACGTACATATGCCATTTGTAGCAAGCATTTTTATTCCGATCATGTAGAAAAAATATATTTCTGCTTCTTGGGCAAAACGTCAGAATTGAGACAGCGTGACTAATCCAATTGTGATATGGTTCTTGGGATTGATTGTACGAAGGAAGAATACTGGAATATATATTGTATATTTTATCTGTTTACCTCTAGGTATTATGTACTCTGTATAATGCACGACCACTTGTTCTGTACTTTGTTAGATATGCACAGAGACTGATGAAAGTTACAAAATCTTTGGAGTCAGGAAAGTATTTCAGGCGCGACAGACAAATTAAATTTCATAATTATTGAAAAAGTCATCAAAATATAAATTCTGAAAGGTTTTTATTCTTAAAGAACTAGTAGCCAAGGTACTTTTTCAGTCACCAGGGCTGAAAAAATGATCACCTGTGCGAATTAATGTTATCAAGCCTATATTTTTACAAAATCACCTTTATTTACAGTATTTAATTATAAAATCAAAATCACCATTTATTATGCCCTCTTCCTTTTTGTCCAGTACCATTGTCGCTCTACTGGGCATTGAGTCAACTAGAATTTTGCACTTTTCTTTGATCTCTAAATCATGTTTTTAGCAAAGCATCATTCTTTCTTTTGTTTTGCAATCAGATTTTCACTCTATTTCACAATGGTCTGCCTCTTCCGTGGAGAAATATTCATGGCTAACAAAAAGGTAAAAAGGGACCGGCTTTAGAAAAAAAGAGTAAAAATATGTAGAAATTTATAACCCTAAAAAAACACAACATTTTTTTACAAAAAAAAAAAAAAAGACTATAGCACCTAATCAACTGGTATGCTAAACAGCTGTTATAAACAAAGATAGAGAAACCTAATAAATTTTTAAATTAAAAATTCCTAACTTGATTAGCACCTACAGGTTTGAAATTTTGCACAAAATTAATTCGAGCCCCGGTAATGTGCACCTGGGGTTTTATTTTTTAAAATTCGAATTATTATTATTATTTTGTAAAAGACTTTTTAAGCTCAAATTTCGCGTAAATTGCCTATTATTAAATATTAAAGGGGTAAAAAATTACTTGCACACATTAATATTATCTATCGTCGGAAGGGTAAACTTTTACGCGTTCGACGCAATTTGTTTTAATGCTCTAAAATAAATATGGCGGGAGCTATTTGCGTTAATCGCTCGAACTTGTTAGGCTTAGCTAAAATATCGCCACTACTTTCTTCATTAAATCTATCAGTAAAAAGCAAAGGAATTGTCCCACAGTTTTTCTTTGAAACCGCTAGAAAGAGCGGCTTTTTTAACCGACTTCAAAAAAGGAGGTTATGATTTCGTCATGCGGCTTTTTACGTGTGTTTTCGGATCATTCCAAAACTACTGGACCGATTTGAAAAATTCTTTTTTTGTTTGGAAGGGTATACTTCCCAGATGGTCCCATTGTAATTTGGTCTGGATCTGATAAGAGGTCCCGGAGAAATCCAAGAAACTTTGAATTTCACACGCTGTGGATACATCCAGCTTACGTCAGTGGGCGGATTACGTCACAGGTCACGTGGTGTTTCCGTGACCGGTGTATTTTCTTAGCAAAGGTTTTGCCTTCGTCTTGAACGGGAATTCTCGCGGTATATGGATGATTAATTTTCGCCGCCTGTTACTTTTTACTTATAGGTATTACCAATGTTTTACTATGTAACAAAGCAGTAAATTAAGCATATTTTGCTACTTTAATAGCTGAATCAATTACCTTAATGCTATTTTTAACTAAAATAACTTAATTTATTAACTAAAATGTTTTTGTTTTTTTTTTTTGATAATTCAGTTTTCAAACATATTTATTGTTCAATTCAAGGGGAATTGAATACAGAACACCCCTCCCCCGATGATTTAACTTAAATTCTTTAATAATATTTTGTAACTGGTGTCTGATTTCTCAAGTTTGACCAGCATTCTAGATTTACTATTTCACAATGCTGCCAGTTTAATTTGAAATTAGGGTTATGCTAATTAGCAGGCTTCAAAAAAAGGAGGAGGTTCTGAACTCGTCAGATTAGTTTTTTCTTTGTACAATGTTCCATAAATACTCGAAGACGCCTGTACCCAGGGGCGTGCAGAGGGGGGGGGGAGAAAGAACACCTGTTGACCTGAGCCAGAGAATGAAGGGGCCCAATATTTTTAAAACTAGGGGTGAACGATAGGGGTAAAAACAATATGGAGAGGGGCCCGGAAAAGCCATTTGTGGCTGGCCTCAAAATTTCCGCGCACGCCTTTGCCTGTACTGATAAGGATTTTTTTTTTTAAATGTTTGAAACGGTATAGTTCCTCGGCGTTCTAATGATAATCAAGTTTGGGTTTGATGAAATTGAGGTAACTCTTCAAACATTATACTCAGATTTAAAGCGATTTGTACTTCATTAACTTTGTATATCAGTAAATACCCGGTTTTTATGTGTTCTTTTTTTTTTCTTAATGGATAGGGGATGGTCTAACTTTACTCTAAGGTTACAAATCTTTGATTTACCCTATTTGTTTTTTAGAGAGAAATGTTATGGTTAAAAAACAATAAATTTCATGCAATTTCCCTCACGAACGATTAAATATAATAACCCATTAAAATAATCAAAGTAATCAATTATCCAACGTATTGAAGCACAAAACATGCAAATTATTGCAGACACGTGTTTCGGTGTTACAAGGAACACCTTTTTCAATGCAAAGAAGTGTGAGCTTCTGTATGAAAAGTCATCCGAGAAAAACTGTTATTCGTTTATTCGTTATAAAACCTATTGTTGAAAAAATGCCATAAAATGCTATAAATGTATGTGTTTTCTTTACCCATAGTTAAAGAAAGTATTAAAAAACATTATTATTAAGAGTAATAATGAACATTTTGAATCAAGGATTCTCTGCAGCAAACGTAAAATTCATTTCAATGGAATTTTTTACCTATCTCGGGCCTCCTCCCCTCCTCTTACCTAAGTCGGGGCTTCCTACCTAACGTATCTGAGCAGGTTTAGTTTTAAAGACTAATTTCGTGTTTAGTTAAATTAGTGTTTAATTCAGGATCAGTGGGTTGTCAGTTTTGTTAGGTAGTAGTTTATTGGAGACACCAACTTCAAAAGGTTATTAAAAATTAAGAGACCGTATATAATTAGTTAGGTATTTAAAATAATTCATCGTATAGTAATTAAAATCAGTATTTATTTTATAATTGGGTGATTAGTTTAATTGATTTTTGTACTGGAATTGTAAAATAAATTTCATTTCTAGGTGTGGGTAGGAAATAATATGTAAGTGTAATCGGTTATTTTTTGCTTTTTAGTTCCTTTGTGTTTTTGAAGGCGGTTTTTTTTATTTAAAAGTATTTTTTTACTCCAGATCTAACTTGACCCATGGGCGAAAAACTAAGATTCTATCTCCAAAAGAAAAAAAAAATACAAGCGTTAAAAATTAAGTTCGAATAATCTCACATCCATTAAAATTTTTGATGTTTTATTTGGCGTTTCCATAGTTACGTCTTTTCGATTTGCATGTTTCTTCTGTCTTATTCAAACTTTAACGGTTTCAATTTTAACGGAAAATCTTAGGCTTAACTCAATTCAAGCATCGAGTTAAAGAGCAAAATATATTACTAGAGGCCACGAATATGAAAGCGAAGCGACATTTCAAACGTACAAAACTGCGGTTTCTAGTGCTCAGCTATTTTTTTTACAGTAGACATGACTAAGACAGCCACACATTTCAGTTTACTAAGAAAGTGAGTATGTTTTCAAAAACAAAGTTATAAAAAATATGCTGTAAAAAGAGTCCTTTTTATCACATGCAAGTTTATCACAAAAGTAATAAGTAAAGATACTTAAGAAATATATTTATATTAACCTTCAAGCCATGGTTTAGTGAACCTTGAGATAAAAAAAGTTATAAATTCTTTACTAGTTAAAAAGCGAAAAAATATCTGAGATATCCCAGATATTTTTGCTTTATTATTTTTCTCGAGAGTACTAAAATGCCTTTTGCTGATAAGTGTGATGGTTGAAATATATGAAAAAATTCTCCACTGAAGAATCTGGAATGTTAAGAGGTTCGTGGCTTTTCTTACAATTCGCATAAATAATGCATGAACTAAGCTCATATGAAAACATGACGATTTCCCGAAGAAGAGAAGAAATCTGGTCTTAGCTCTTCGTCTTGATCTATAGGATTCTTCTCATGCGTCTTAAAATGATTTTCAGGTCAACTTCTACGTCTTGGGTAAACAAGAGACAATCTGAGACTTTTGAAAGGATCAGACTGAGAATATCTAAGATCTACATTAAGTTTTTTTTTTTAGAATGGCTTTAAACACATAAATGATTTTCGGAAAATGCTTGTTACGTAATATAGTAATAAAAGAAGTTTTTTTGAAAAAACATCTTCTTTTCATCTAAAGTTCTGCAAGTTTGTCTGTAAATCATTTACAAAAAAAAAAATCACATTTTTATTACAAATTTTCAGCTATATCGCGGCAATTCCGTTTTAATAGAAATGTCAATTGTTGATCTCTAAATGTAAAAAAATATTTTTTAAATAATGTTTACGGAAGTTTTTAAAACTTACTTGTAATATTTAGAAGTAGAATATAGGGGAAGGTTGCCGTCAATGAATGATAACACATGATGATCAAATACATGCTCTCACTTGACACATATTTACTAGTTGTTTCATTTTTCTGAACCAGCAAAAGTATTTGAAACTGCATTATTATATTTTTACTAGGGGGCTATCGCCCCCTGCTCGCTAACGCTGGCCAACCCCCGGAACTGCTTACGCAGTTCCTTCGGATCGCTTCGCGATCCGAGCTCGCTACGCTCGCTCACCGGTCACCTAATATTGGTCTAGTTTTATCTGTATTAAAAAAGGTAGTTTTTTTTAATATGAATATCATAACACTTATGATTTTCATGCATTTAAAAGGGGACAATTACTTTGACATGCAACTCATGCATTGGATTATTTTAAAGCAAAAGTTTGCAATTCCATTATCTTTTGAGAGAAGTATGCAAAGGAACATTTTTGTACTAAAATTACAAACATAATATAATCTTTGTTTCCTACATTTACTGAATGGAAAAGAAATTGCAGTGAAAAAACCCTACAATGTTAACACACTTAAAAACATTTCATGGTCATTAACTATACTATGTTCAGTGTCAAAATATGTGTATATATATGTTTTAAAATGTCTAACAGTTGCAAAGAGCAAGCAACTTCTGACATTCTCTGAAAGCAGTGATTTAGTAAAAAAATGTTAGAATGAGTGTTTTAAGAGTCAAGAAACCAAATCCAGTGGCACGACAGCTTATGAGGGCCAAGGCCTACTGTACCCATCTCACTCCTTCTGACCAAGGGATCTGGGGTGTTAGGCAGATGTTCCGGTTAAGAGGTCAGCCTAACGCGGAACCCCCATGGTTGAGTTCCCAAGCTTATTGGTACTTATTTTATCGACCCACTGAAGGAATGAACAGCTGACTCAATCACGCCCAACCCGGAGATCGAACCCGTACCTACAGTGTGGAAGGGCTACCACTGAGCCTCTGGGCTTCAGAGCACTTGAATATAATTTACGAAGAGGAAAGCAGTGGGCTACGGAGTCTTTAAATGAAAGATCTGAACGCAGATTGGTCAGAAATGCTGCCAATACGCTAAGGCGCACAAATGCACACTGTTTTCAAATCGAGAGAATTCCACAAGTGTTTCCGAATACATTTACGGATTAATCATGCACTTTACTGGAAAAAAGGGCTGACCTAAGACTGATAATTACAAAACTGGAGAAAAATATTATTGTAGCAAAAAAAATTGTTGATTATTATATTACACTAATATTTGTCATACCTCGGATACCATTTATTTCATCGGATAGCAATGTGCTTTTTAAATTCAAACGTAAACAATTTCCGATTAGATTAGCCTTCCTAATGACTATAAATAAAGCAGAGGGTCAAAATGATTTTGTGAAAACATATTAGCAGTAAAATCAGGTTTCACGATTGAATTTGTTGCTTTACTTTTCCCCTGTGGTTCAGTTCTTAACATCAATGCCATTGCAAAAGTATGTGAAATGTTTCGCTCTTCAGGTCTTCACGATTCAATTTGTTGCTTTACTTTGTCATTGTTGTTCAGTTTTTAACTTCAATGAATTGCGAAACTAAGTGACATATTTTGCAATGAGAATTGTCCAATAAATTCATTTAGTCTGTGGAATAACATAATACAGTAAAGCACGGTTTATAGGTTTCTCTTCTATTCGTTTTTATCAATTATACGTTTTTTAAATTGTCCCTGGAGGGTCTAATATACATTACTTTACCAATTATACATTTTTCATTTGTACGCTTTTTTTACAGTCCCTTCAAAAACGTATAAGCGGCGCTTTACTGTATATAAAAAAATGAGGTTGGAAAAAAACTTCAGTATTTACAGGTTGCAGTTAGTTAAGCTTGATCACGAAAAGAAGGCGGATGACCTTGAAGGGAAACATCATTTGTAATAGGTAGAATCTTCCAGAAAGCACCAAATAGTAAGAGGCATGGTCTCGCTAATACAATCTATTCCAAAATAATAAAAAACAACCTATTACAAATGATGCTTTTGCATTAAGGTCATCCACCTTCTTTTCATGGTATGCTATAGCAGGACTGTGGAGTCAGACTGGTTTTATGGTAAAGTAGTCGGAGTCGAAGGTTTAAAATTTCAAGAGATGGAGTCGGTAATTTTCTCTCAAAATTCGCAGCTCTGCCAATATTTGCGGAGTCACAGCCGGAGTCGGACTAATTTTGGGTTAAACAGTCGGAATCTCTAAAAATCCTGTAGTAGGAGTAAGACATTTTTCCTCCGACTCTGCAGCCCTGGTAAGTAGGAAACTTTTTTTTTGTAAGCACTATGGTTAAGTGAAAAACCTTTCGACATCAACATTCACTTTGCAGATTATTAAAAAAAAAAGAATAAAATCATAATACTTCTCTGCATTCACGATAGAAAATTTCTGGGTTTTCAGATACTATGACTCTTGAATGCATTACATATGACATGTCTATGAATGAAAAGTGGTTTTGTCAAATCTCAAAAAATTTAATCAAAAGTTTGACCCTGTGCGTTATTAATAGTCATTAGGAAGGCTAATCTAACAGGAAATTGTTCACGTTTGAATTTAAAAGGCACGTTACTATCGGATAAAATAAGTGGTATTCGAGGATAAGTATCAGTGTTATTATTAGCTTTTTTTTAAAAATAAAATAATATTTTTCTCCAGTTTCATCACTATCACTGTTATTTTAACTCTTTTCTCCAGTAAAGTGCATGATTATACCGGAAATATGTTTGAAAACACATACAGAACTCACGCGATTTGCAATTCGCGGTTCACGGCGTGCCATTTGTACGCCTAATCCTATCGGCAGCGTTTGTTACCGATCAGCGTTTAAATCTTTCATCTAAAGACTCCCAAGCACACTGCTCTTTTCTTTGTAAATTATATTCAAGTGATCGAAAACACTCATTCAAAAATCAAAATTCTAACGCTAGACATCTAACGTTATATAGAAGCGATTCTGCAGCACTTGTAAACAACGATCGTAAACAAAGCGGATCGTTGCCAACGGAGAGAAAGAAATAAAGGCTCGTTTTGCGCCACGCATAAGCGTTTTATATATATAGATTTTTTAATCCTTTTTATAAAAAATGGCTTAAAATTATAATAAAGTATAAGAATTTTCATGAATTACTGAAATATATTTTTTTCCATTATCACAATTATTTTAAAACAATTCATCAGTTTTTAAAGGTAATTGAATTGGCATTGAAAGAAAATTTCGCTCTTAAATCGATTAGTGTTCTAAAGTAGTGAACTTCTTACTTCTTTAGTTCGTCTAAACACTTTGCGACGCTTTTAAGACGTCCGCTTTCTTCACTGAAATAATTTGTTTATTTATCAAAAAAGTATTGAGCATTGCAGAAAATATATAATTACAGTGGCAAAAAACATACAAATACAAATGAAAACAAATTTACACTTACAACAATACAATAAAACATCTATACTTAAAACTATAAAATGCCATGTTGAAAATATTTAAATTCTGAAAATAAACGTTAAAAAATTGTAAAATTTAAAAATACGAAAAATTGTCAACAGAGATAACTTGGTCAATATATTTCAAAAACATGAGTAACTCCTAAGAATAATATTTGGAAACCATAGTGCTATAGTAGTTTCCAACCTTTTGTTTATTCAAGCTATGGCTTCTGAACTGTATTTATTTTCACGTTTTAACTGTTTCGTTATTTTCACTACGTACCTTAGTTAGCTTCTTTGAAAATAGTTACTTCTTTTTCATATGCTCTTGAGATAGTTAGGCAAGCACTTTTGTATGAATTCTTAAGACTTGTGCAATATGTTTTGTGCTCTGCTTTTCAATAATTTGAAAGTATTTTCTTCTCCAAGAAACTTGTTTATGTTACATTGAACGAAAAGTTCTCTTACGTTCAGTGAAACAATTTATAAAAAAACTTAACAAAATGGTTTGCGCTAGATTTGATTATAGAAGTACAAGAAGCGTCATTTTATCAGTTTTGGCTTCAATATAGGTCGCTAAATAACTGACTAATTTGCCCAAAAGTGCATGCAAATAGCGTTTTTTCAAAATTTCCACAGAAACTGTTAAGTTAACAAGAAAAACAAAAACAATCTTATAAATGTGCTTGATAGCCCAGAAGATCATTTGTTTGGGCTTGAAATTGTGACTGAGTGTAAAACTGGCTTTTTCTATAATGCAGACTGTTATCTTTTTTTCAGCAATGTACATACTTTTTTCCCTAAGTTCGTGCCTTTAACGTGACATTTTCTCTTAATTACAGTGTCTCTTATTTCTCCTATTTGTTTTTTAAGCTACCGGAGGTTTTTTTTGCAGACATTTGACTGTATACTTGTTTTATGTTACACAGTAGAAGACGAAATGAAATTAGTTCACTTTATTTGCGTTGTAATAGCAGAAGATTGAACTAAAGATATTTGAAGACTATTGCAGTAGATTTTTAAAATAAAAACTAAGTAAGAAACTAAAAAATAAGAAAATAAATATACACCATTAAAAAAATATTCCGCATCTAGTTTTTTACGTATTGATACCCGAAGCAGTTTCTTTTTGAAAATATGATTCACAGAGAAAAATTGACAGCTAGGAATTAAAAGACACAAAGTACAACTTGTGGATGTGTATATAATGCATAACAGTTTATTAAAGTCGCAGAGTAATGCAATAAATTTAGTTAAACTTTTATAAAGTTAGTGTACATTTCAGTTTTACGCTATTTTAGCATTACATGTTTATGTGTAATACCTATTACCAATCTAACAGTAGTAATGATTTAATTGTAACTGAATGATGATATATGTTACCCATTGGTAACTATATGAAAATTAAGAAATCATTAATTGTTTGAAAAGTAACCTCTTAAATGTGTACAAGTAAAGACAACAGAAATCTGAACTTCAAATTTACGTATATTTCTTACTTTCTTGCAGGTAATTAAAGTCAGAGTCAATAAAGAATTGGATAAAACGTAGTAAATCCTGTAAATAATGCCTTTTACAATAAATATCAGAAGAAACTATTGATGTCATAAAGCAAGATTTTCTTTTATTTGGATCTCCAGAGATTATAGTATAAGGTAAGAATGTTTTTAAAATGAATTTAAACAATTTTTATTAGTAATGCTTTATTTATTTGATGTTTAATACCTTGATAAGTTAAAATACTTTTACAAAAATCAGTTATTCGACTTTTCTCCAATCAGCAGTTCTAACACAATTCCATGCATACAGGTCAGTTAAGGTTCGTATTTTTGTTGATATTATCGCGACTTGAGACACTTAGAATGTTACAATCGTTTAAACTGTTTATTTACGCATTGACACGCATGAATAAAAATATGACCATTAAATATGGTTTCATGTGACTTCCTTTCCTTTGGATTTCTGTTCTTTCAAATATGTATTGTCGGTTGTAGCTATAGTATGTTTATGAAAGGAGGTAAAAGTTAACTCGAACTTTACAAAGTAAAACGAGAAAAGCATGTCAAAAGGTTGGGAATAAAGGATGCTTGGAATTAAATGCCCGCTTTATGCGGTTTTTAATTTAAACAAACCCAAAAAGGAGATAAAAAGTAGGTAGTGAAACAAAGGGAAGTTACTGAAAGGGAAAACAATAAATAATACATAATTTTAGTCCCCCCCCCCCTGAAAAGACTAAATGCTTCTTGATTGGACTATTACTCACAATTGAGTAAACGCTGCCTTATACTAATAAGGTACTCCATTCCAACTTTAGATAAGGACAAACGGGTTACATGTTCTATATTAGGTACAATACTTCTAATGCATCATTTCTATAAGGCGTAATAAATACAATAATAATCTTTAATTGTCATTTAAAGACAATCACGTGCTTTTTCTTCTCACACTTTGAGTATTTGCTTTTCAAGTTCGTATTTTTGTTTGCAACGTCCCCGCCCCCCTCCAAGTTCCGCAGACTACAATAACCGGACCGTGGCCGAAGATCAATCATGCATTATTCCAACAGACAAGAAAAAAAAACGCTTGTATCTGAAAAATAAAATTGGATGAAAAAACTTTTATTAATTTTGAAAAGCAAATCTCAAAAGAAGTTGGTTACGTACTGAGACAAAAATTAAAATAAAAACTATTCGTATCATATTCAAATCGTCAAATTCAGAGTTAACACATAAAAATTGGCAAAACATCTAAGAACTGTTCCAAGTAATCTTTCATTCTTTTTCACAGAAATTCCTTGAAAAAGAATTTTTATTCCAATTGCCATACCGAAAATGCAAATGAATAAAAAATTTGCTTTTCTAAAGAGCCCTTAAGTACCAATTCGAGACGAGGCTTGTTACTACAATATGTAAACGCATTTCGAGCGACCGTCTGGTGTTCTTTTCTTAATTCTTCCCCATCTTTGAATGGGTTCTATTTGCAAAAACTCGTCACGAATAACTGTGGCAGCTAAGAATTGCTTTTTATATCTCTGTTCGTGCGCAACGAACATCGAAGTTAAGTCCCTTGGATGTCAAGAGGTTTTGCACGCATACGCAAAAGACTACTCTGTGAGTGGAATGAATAAGAAGGGAAACTAAATAAACGAAGTCTTTCTATGAAAGGTCCCTCTGACGCTTGTCATCTTTGAAGAATATTTGTTGAAGTTTAAGTTCTCCCAACTTAGCAGAATTGGAAAGGGGAATATAAGTTTACTTGATAATAAAAGTTGTATTTCTTGGATGATTTGTGACTACTGAACTCGAAGAGCATATTTTTTAAATTCCGAAAAATGATACTTCAGAGTATAGATATCGGAAAAGCATTACGAAAAGTATAGTTTTGAGATAATTTTAAGTATAAAAAATCTTCCTTTGGTAACTTAAAATCAAAACTGGGGAAGTTCTTTCTTTTGTAAAAGTTATTGTATTAATTGAAAAGTACATAAAATATATTAAGTCATACAAGAAACGTAACAAAGATTGTATCAACTTTTGCAACTCGTCTTAAAACCTAATCCATCGAAATGGTTTAGGTTTTAAGATGTGTTGAGATTTACTTCCTTTGTCTTAACAATGTACCACATAAAGAGAAATATAGGGTTTGTTTCAATCGTAATGAGTCTTTTTCTCAAAAAAATAGGTGTATTGATAACAAATGTAATATAACTTAATATTCTTCAAAATGGTCTCCCCAAATGTCCAAAAAAAATGTAATGGCATTTCATTTGGTAATACATTTAGTTTCAAATTGTAATAGCATTTAGCTTCAAAATGGCAATAGCATTTCAATGTAATGTGCATGTTTTACGTTAATAATGTGCGTATCATATTTGAAAACATGTCAGCGTTCAATTTAACCATATACAAAATCAGTAATTATGTTAAGCCCTTACTCACATTAGATTCTCTAAACATATTTTTACTCGTTGACTTGCTACGGCAATTTTCAGATTTCTGGCCTAAAATGACAATTTGATTCAATCACATTATGTTACTAAGAACTATTATTCTAGGGCAAAGTTATCATTAAAAAAAAGAAAAAAAAAGGAAACCACTTACCGAAGAAAAAAAACAGTCCGTCGTATATGTACTCAAGCAAAAAAAAAGAGAATTAATTTGAATGTTGAAAGTTTGAATTCAAATTATGTTTTTCGCAATCACGAACTGCGACAAGACCCTACTGATTTTAGATATTTTTTCTGGAAACGGCTCCTGTCCGTTATTGTTTATAGAAATGGCTCCTGTCCCCCCAAGCCTGCCCCTTTCTCCTGGGCGGTTACGTGTGCATAGTTGTGTGTGTGTGTGTGTCTTTGTGTGCGTACACCTGTGTGTATGCACGTAGGCATGTATGATTGTATGTGTGTGAAGTCGTGAGTGTGAGCGTGCATGTGTGTAGTACATGGACGCCACCGACCAGCAGAAGCGAATAGCTCAGGATCGAAGCAGCCGCGCCGCCTGCAGAGGCCGGTGGGCGGTGGTGCTGCAGAGATCCCTGGTTCAAGCTGAAAAAGGAACCACAACGCCAAAGACGGTGCAGTAAGGACAATTAGCAATCGTGATTGCTCAAAAAAAGGGCGAGAAAAGCGTTATTTCGGTCCAACATGTAAAGAGAAACCAGTTCTTTGCGTGGAAGATAGTTTTAAGAAGTTCCATAAACAATAAAATAGTATTTTATTTCTTGAAGTATTTGAAGTATAATTATTTTTTTTACACTTCCATTTACTTTCGTTTGTTAATAAACTTTCTTTTTGTGCAAACCAGCATTGATTTTTTGTTCTGTTTCGAGAAGACACTGCATTGGTATATCCCGAGTTTAAGGTTTTTTTTTTTTTTTTGTAGCTGCACAAAAATGACAAGTAAACAAGTACGAGACAACTCGTAGTTGGCGTCCTAGAAAAGAACGTAATCTACGAGTTATCTCATAGTTGTATGTCAAAGTAGAAATAAATGATTCTTGTTAATGTACCTGAACAAATTCGTCTAAATTTATCTATGCTTTGACTTAGTAGAACTGCCATCTTTTTTTTCGATCTGTATAACTTTTGTATTCTACTTTTGACGCTTTGTGCTAGATACTATCTCAAATGTGATTCTTCGCCAGTTACATTTTACAAGCAAAAAATGAAAGAAGAAGAAGGGAAAAAAAAAACGTTGAAAAAAGTAAACCACTCACATAATTTGCATATAAATTACATTTCAGTAAATTAGATTCAGTAATGAACTCATTTTTCATACAGATTTAACAACGCTTCAAGTTCTGATAACGAAACGATTGAACAACTGAGAAGGAGTTTAATTGCGCTTTCAATCATTTTTTTTCTGAACGAATTCATAGCATTTTGAATTAATTACATTTCGCATAAAGCATCGACTTAAATAAGTTTCAAACTTTGTGAGCATATATTTCTTTTTCCATGCTCTGAGCAGGATTTTATCTTTAAAAGTTCTTCTTTAGACAAATTTTTATAAGAATGATTTTTTTTATTTATTAACCACAATTTTTTACTTCGTTTTCTTCTCTTAGCTTATAGTAAAATCCTTGCTCGTGACGTGTTTGGGAAAAATAAATATTTACTCGCTTTTTTTTCCTTGGAATAAATGTTCGCAGCTTGTTTCTTTGGAATGGATTTTTTTAGAAGTGACAAAAGTCAAGTTGCTCTCCTTTGAAGAAATTCATTCGACAAGTGGCGCCATCTGACCTAATGAAAAGTGACAGCCATGTCGGCTGACTGCATCAGTTGAGCTCAATAAGAGAAACAACTGCCTCGTAGTTGCAGCAAAGAAAAAAATAAAAATAAATGGCGGATAAGAGATAGTATAAATGTAAAAATGGCACATAGGAGCAAGGTCATTGCAGTTGGATTTATAAGAATCATTTCTTTTTTTAGGATTTTGCATTACGGAATATTTTATGCAAAAAAGTATTTTGTTTTATCAGAGTCAAAAAGAAGATGGCTCTTTCTGAATGATGGAAGTTATTATGGTTAATCTTTTTTTTTAATTCATGAAGAAGCTAAATCATGTAACAGTTAAACAAGTTTTCGTTACGATAATTAATGCGTGCAGATGTTTTGTTCAAGTGATTGTTTTTCTATTACTTTTGAAGTTTAGAAAAAAAATGTGTTTTCGTTACATCATTATTTCACAGTCATATTATTTTCGAGTAGCTCAATAATATCTTACCAGATTTTTAAGCGCTTGTGCAAACTTAAAAACTAGTATTCAAACATTTTTGTGTCAGAAAAAAGTGGTAAATTGAAATTAACCACTACCACCACACTTGCATACTTGTGACAAACAAATAAGCTCGTAGTCTAAGTCTTAACCCTTTGAAGACTATAAATGCGTACGTAGAATTTTTATGACCTCTCAAGAACATGAAGAATCATATTTGATTTAGAAAATAGCTGTATTAGGTTATCCTCATGTATACAATATCCAACATCACTGATGGAGTAATTCTCTGACGTCACCAACAATTAAATTCGCGCTCGCACAATAGCATGCGTGGTGGCATTGTATTATTGTTGAAGCATCTAAAATTCAATGTTATTAATAAAAAGGATATTTTTTTGCAAATTTTTTTAAGCAGAGAAATGCCTTGCGTTGACAAAGTTAAACCTAGGTGTGGTCATGGTTCACATTTAAAAATTTGAATGGGGGGTGGGTGTTAAAGGATTTTTTCCCCGTTTGGGAGAGGGGAGAATTCCCATTTTGGAGGGCTTCGTAATAATTTCTCGGAGGGGGGGAGGGGTTGCGCTCTAGCTCACAGGGCGATGAGCAACTCTTCTGAAATGGATCCTTTTGGCTGCACTCAAATGAAGAAACAATTTTCACCCGTCGTAAAATGACGAGTTATTTTCTAGTTCAGATAAATGAACATAAAATAAAGACGGGAACACATGTCCGTAACGGTCCTTAAAGAGTTAAATAAGAATACAATTATTATACAAACACTTTGTATCGTAAACGTTAGAAGATAGTTGTCAGCGTTATGACAGCCCTTTTAAAACGTTTTAACCTTACGCTTGCTACCCGAGTATGTGTGAGAAAATGCATTGCAAAAAATACAAAAAAATAAAAAAAGGCTACAAACAGATTTAATTCAAAACTCCTAACGCGTCAAGAGAAAAAAAGTAATGCTTACCCATGTGCTATACGTTAATGTATATTTGAGAATGTGTATTTTTTTTTGTTCGCCATATTTTTTTTCTTTGCTTTAAGGTGCATGTGTTGGGATGTTAAAAAAGATTGCGTTCGCATTGAGCGAAACCCAAAATTATTTTGCAAAATTTTGTTTTTAGATGCAATTTGATTTTGTATATGCCTCCTGAAACAGCCAGCTTTAACGTGCAACACAATATTGTCAGAAAAAAAGTTCAGATTAATTTTTTCGGTTATGGTTTTTAAGTATGGATTTTTAAATTAATGCAATACGTACAAAACATCTTTAAAACCGTACTTAGAGAAGAGTCTTAAACATTATCTCGGTGTTTATATGCAAATATAATTTACTCTTAAATCTTTAATATTTATTCTATATACGGTACGCTTCTGTTGATTTATTTATCTCTTGTTTTCCTACTTGAATATTAACGAAGAGAAAAACAATTAAATCAGAAACCTAATTGATGGAATTACATTATTCTGACCTTAAAGAAGTTTCTTGTCATGCAAAAAACATCTTATTCTTTGTGTCAAAACGCCTTCCCAATCTTAGCATATTCCTTTTAAAAAAGAAACTAAACTTTTTCTAATTATTCCTTTCTCCTCACGAGAATGCCATAACTACATTTCTTCATTAAAGGAATTCAATTGAGAGCCACTATTTAATTCGATTTCGGTACCAGGCACTTGTCGCTCCTTGGATTTCCACCCAACTAAATGCTTTAATTATTTCTATCAAATTATTTGCAATGCTCAAACTTACTTTTTATCTTCACATATTTGATTAGTCCTTTTGCTAATAGGTCCAGTGCTTAATGAATGACGTGTGATTGTTTGTAAAATATAAATGTAATCATCTTACAGATCCGAGCTATTGCAGAAACTACTTGAATATGATTGGCGGAGTTTATTTATTCGTACATGATTCTTTTTTGTTCAATGACTCCTTAACTGCTGATTTGTTTATATGCCACCATTAGGATGTATGCAAATGTGCTCACTCATATTAAGTCTGATTACCAAGTTGCAGGTGGTATTTAAAAAGAAAACTACATTATAAGACGATTTTAAACAAGCAAATAACGTTCGTAATTGTTTCTGAAAGTAGTGTGTTGGTACTTTATTATTATTATTATTTTCATTGTTGCAGTTAATGATTTGAAACAGATAAAAATAAAATTTCCAGTTTCAAGTTCTGACAGTGCTTTGCATTTCTTTAGAGCAGTGAAATTAATAAAAATTAAATAACTCACTTTGGGGTGTAGTCTTTTAAAAGGCCGATTAGTTTATAAAGCTGATTAGTTTTTGCAATTTTCACTCCATGGTGCCTCGTACCTACCACTATTTGTGGTTTAACCAATTGGAATGGATCATGAAAACAGCTTTTATTTTTTGATCCAGACCAGAAACCGAGTTATCCCTGGTCCAATACCCCCAGAGGTATTGTTTCAAGTGGAGGACTTTGCGACCACGAACTTATTTAGCGCCCCCCAATCGTCATTAATGAAGACGGTGGATTTTCAATCCGCAGGGATTAAACCCAGGACCCCCCGGTTACACGACCGATACCTTACCGATCAGACTGCCAAGACCCAAATAGTTTGTACAGCACACCTAGTCGGTGAAATACAGTCAAGAAACTGTCTATTATTATAAAGAAATTATATTCGCAAACTGACTGGCATAGCAGAGTAATGATGTGCTGTAGTTGGTTGTTGTGTGTAGGTTTTTTTTTTAACACAAAAATCAAGCAGCTTGCTCAATCTTTGTCTTGCCTACAGATACTGATAAGCAAGGGGGTTGTTCAAGGTCACAGAACAAAATACTAATGGGAAAAATCATTCAATCGAACTGAAAATGAAATAGGGGTGATCGGATGAACTTTTGAGCGGTTTGTGAGACCGCGCCTCCCCTGTTAAGCATGTGAATGAAAGCATTTTCATTCATTATTCAGCAAAAGTTAATTTACTTTTTAAAACGAAACAAGTGCCAAATAATTGTGCTTTGGCAAATGACATTCATTAATTTACAGCTAGGTCTCTTTCTCGTCCTTTAACTTAATCATTGTATTTACATAACATTTTAAGTGTAATTACTAAATTTCATTAAAAAGGATATATAATAATTATATATTTAATATGTATTTAAAAATAGTACGTAAAATATGTATAATAATAATAATAATTATTATATATATATATATATATACAGTCGAACCTCGATATAAGATAATTCTTCATGACTTCATAAAACTGACCTTATAAGCGGGGTGTTATAACCGAACAATATAAATTTTATACCATGTGTTTAAGGAATAAACATGTATATACATTAATTCTTTTTAAAATTTAAAACGTTCAAAATTATCTGTAATTAGGTTATAATAGTTTAATAGATTGGAACCAATAATAACTTTTGGAATCGATAGGAAATTTTAAAATGATTTTTTAGGACATTCATGTAAAGTAAAACTGCTAACAAGTATGCCTAAGCAGATAACTGATGTGCAACGTATCTAACTTAAAAATTATCATTAATACTGAACTGATAGATTTTTTCTTTACTTTAAGCACAATGGTTTTCTAAATGTTCTCTGAAAATTTGCAGATTCGGCTTCTCATGATTGGTAAAAAGTACACTCTGAGTGTCGTCGTTATTACTTTATACTTTAGTGTTGCTGTCATATTACTCACTTTCTACTACATTCGGTTCAATACATGTTATGTTAATAGAAATACGGCTTTTCACTTTTTAAGGATCGTATATCGCAGACAATTCTTTGAAGGGTCTTTATTAAGCACTGAAATCATTTAAAGAAATCAGATAGAAGTGGCCTTATAAGCGAGGTCTGACTATATATATATATATATATATATATATATATATATATATATATATATATATATATATATATATATATATATATATATATATATATATATATATATATATATATATATATATATATATATATATATGTAACATATATTAAAAAATATGTATACAAATAATGTAAACAGAGTAAAAACTATCATTGTTTCAATAATTCTAGCAGTAAATAACATACATTAATCAATTCACAAACAAAAAGTTAAGAGTATTTACTTATTACATGTATAGTTCGTTGACTACACTTACTACGCGAAATATACCTCTATATGAACATTATGTCGAAATTGCCCCGTTAAACCCTTTTATACACAGTAATGTATGAAGTAGTCGGGAACGATTTTATTTTCGAAGCATGATAAAGCAAACTCTTCTAGTGGCAGTTCAATCCAAAACCTAGAAGTCGTAAAACTTCTATCCAGTATGTGCGTAGTCTAAAGTGTCAGCTGCTGTGCGTATAAAAGAATACGGTCCTTTATATAGATTTATTTTTATGTTAGAACTATACAAAAGGCTATTTGTGTCTTTTTATTTACTTCAAGTATTTGGTCTAAGAATATTTTTACTGCAACCTTTATTTTATGTAACTGCGAAGAAATGCAGCTTTCCTACAAAAATTTCCCATATACTCTTTTTATAGGGATGGTTGTTTCATTCGTAATGAGATATTTTTCCGAGCTTTGCGGAGAAAACAGCATTTCAGGTTGCATGTAATGAATCTTTTCCAAAGTTAGTGCATTAGAAGTAATGTTGTCTGGAATCCAATGGCAGCAAATTTTTCGCTGCAATCAAAAGACACTTTTCCTAAGCCGGGATTTACTCCAGGAAAATGCTATGAAAGAAATGTAGTGTTATCTTTCGAAAATCTTGGAAACAAAAATGAAGCAGTTTGAATTAAAGTGATGTCAGTGGACATGTGTGAAGTGAGCTAATCGTGGTTAAATTTCAAGTACTAGGTAGGCTTTCATTTAAAACAAAATGTAAATCATGCAACATATCATTACCTGCCACGTCTACTAGTAGGGAAACGTAGGGCAAAGTAAACTAGTACAGATACCTTTTCCAAACTAAACAAATTGGAAATTTGTTTTAAAAAGTACAGTACACGAAGAAAAAATAATGCATTTCGTAATAAATCTTGCTTTGAAACACTTTAATTTTTGCAGTAACTCTCCTCGAAATGTTTACCCTTGATTACTTTAAATAATTTTTATCAAAAAAAAAAGAGTAAATAAAAAAATATTCAATCGAAGAATAGATAATAAAACGAAAATAATTATAATAATAATAATAATAATTATTATTATTATTATTATTATTATTATTATGTATATTTTAATAAATAAGTGAACCAATACTGAATAAGTAAGGAAATAAATTAATGAATAATTAAAGAAGTGAATAAATAACTGAACGAATGTAAATAAAATTATTAATAAATGAGTATCTGAGTGATTTAATAAATGACTGAAAAATTAAACAAGACGAATTATTTTACTTTGCCGTATCCTCTTTGATCTGTTTGCATTTGACTAATTGCACAAAATAAGCATATACAGTTGGCTCTCTGTTTAACGACTTTCAAGGGACCACAAAAATCGTCCTTAAGTGGAAAGCGTCCTTAAACAGAATGCTTTTAACATTACAGTGGACCATCTGGGACCGTGAAAAGCCGTCGTTAAATAGATAACGTCGTTAAATACAGCGTCGTTAAACAGAGAGCCTACTGTACTATTGAATTAATAAATACTGCACTGAATATGGGTAGATCTCGTAGTAGATGTATATTTAAAATGTTGACGATTAGAAGTTATAATTTCCTAATAAAAAAAATGGTATTAGGAAATGTCCATTTTTTTTTAAACTTTCAAAAAGATATTAAATTATTGATTCTTGAAAACTGCTTGTATTTCCACATGTTTCGATTCTTCGAGAGAACTTTTTCCTGACTGGAATAGACTATTTGTGGTTCTACGTAGTTAAATATCTACCTATGGGTGAAGCTAAAAACAAAGTTAAAAAAATGTGGAATCAAATCAAATTTCAAGTAAACATTAAATTCAACATATTGCGTCGTACCGTTAAATATGCTCGTGGTCACAAAATCATCCAAGTCAAGCGATACCTCTGGGATTGTTGGACCAGGGATTGATCAGCTTCTGGTCTGGATCAAAAAATCAGAGCTGTCTTCAGGGTACTGTCCAAATGGTTAAACCATAAATAGTGGTACGTACGGGGGACCTTGGAGTGTGAAGTACTTTGTTTTGCGACTTGAAAGATATAACTGTTGTTAAAAGGTCCTACGTTTTTTTCTGTCCTTTTTTCCTTCAAACTTTGAATATTAAAAGAATAATATACTGCGTCCAACTAAGTTCTCTGCTTAGTAGCGGGTTTTTTTGTTCTATAAGTGCATTTGAAATAAATCGAATTTACTTAAGAACTAGCCTACCATCTCAGCTGGAGATCATAGAGAAGCTTTCATCAGATGATTTGATCTAGCCGAATTCATGAGTACCTGTCAGTTCTTACATGCTCTAATTAAAACAATAACCACTAGCGGTACTAATGACACTGACCATATAAGATGACACCCTTTGGGGGGGGGGGGGGGAACGTGAAACCCAAAACATATCCATCTGTTTAAAAAATGCTTTGTTGGAAATTTTAGTATTAATATGTCGCATTGGAGCAAAACATGAGGCTCAAACCAATTAATTACAAATAGTAAATATTAATGAAAAACAATAAAAATATAAAATGTGCTGCTGTTAAATTGTAGAAAGTATGGAACCAATTTTAGCATCCTCTGCTTGAAATTGGAACAAATTTACAGTTTGGTGTATCCTTGTTAGGTTTCAATTAATGCTTGTAACAGTTAATTTTGCCTTAAATTAATACCATACACACAATCAGCACAACTATAGTATTTTCACTGTCACTGAAATACCGTTTATAACCACACGATAAATAAAATATTGCACACAATTATTACTAAAACTATTACAGTGCTTCATTAAATCTTGTTGGAAGTTCAGCTGTGCGAGTACGCATCGACTGCAACAAAACCTGAATTTCAATCAAAATAAGTAGATATATTAAACTAACTCGGAATATTTAAACTAACGAAAAATTTAACAGTCATTTAAAATGTTATAAACTATCAAGATAATTTATTAATATGGAAATATTTACTTACATGTTAAATGGCGTTTCATTAATTTTCTTTTTTTAACTAAAATGTCACTTTAACTTGATAGCGAAATTAAAATGTTTTCTGCTAGGGCACATTCGCTTTCACATAACATAACATTGCCAGGGGTTAAGCGGGAGCAAACACATCAACTCGTGGCAGAAGTTTAGTTTAATTTATGCATATCCAGCACTTCAATCTTGCTGAATCCAACTTAATTTCACATTCCGTTCTGGTCTGGATAAAATTAGTCACCTTCATTTGACATTTGAGACAGAGCTTCAGCCTTCTCATTTAAATACGTGTCCAGATAGGCTTGAGGTGATAATTTCCCAACAAACTGATGCATGTTTTAAACTTCGTGCAGATATTTCTCCGATCTGTTCTGGAATATCTTTTATTAGCTGTGTCGTGGAAATATCTGGTAATTGTTAGAACTTTCCACTGACAATTTTTACATCTTTATCAGTATTGATTCGTATTTTGTTGAATTTTCAATGAGAGTTATAAAAATGGGGAAACAGTTATGTGATTTGCAGTAAAATTTCAGCTATTATATGTCGATTTCCCTCCCGATATGCATAAAATGATCACACAGTCACCAGGTTTCATGGAAATATTAATAGATAGCTGAATTCATTAATGGGTGCGATCAATGTATAACGTCTCGAACTCCTTTGTTTTCATCTGACACCAGTATGACATTTACATTAAAATGAATGCATCCCGTTGTCAGTAATGACGTACTTTGATGTGATAACTTGTTTATGTCCTTACCACTTTGATTTGAAGATCTTTGCTAATATTAGACAGAAAAATAATGTGTGCTGTCTAATGGTATGATTTTTAGAAAGAGCTTTTTTAAACGAGTAACTGAATTTTACTTTCTACTAATGTCTTTGCATTTTATTATGCATATGGATTTATCGGAACCGTTTTTGCTTATGTAGATCAATATCGTGGTATTATGTTTTCAAATTGTAATATTTTATGTGTTACTACCTGTGGGAGAGTAGGCGTACTAATGAAGACGGTAATAATTGAATTCAACCATTTTCAGTTTAAAAAAAACGGCATCATTTTAATTTTTAATGAATATTTCTCGTGATATTATCATGGATGGAATGTTAGAATGTTAGATACACAACTAGAAAACTGTTCCATGGGCAACCGAGGCGATCTATTAGACGGGCAATAGTCAAAAAAAGCGCATGCAGTACAAATTTTGCCCTTATCCGATAGGAAGAGACAGCGTTGCTTCCTCGAAGACTTTGCTTTTGCCCGTTCAATTCTATTTTCGCTCCTTCAGTGGTGGCCAATGATTTCTGCTATGCATTTGAGCATCTAGTTGCACTTTATCTATGTATGAGAGGTGTTTTTAAATGTAAATATAATGTGTACATGCAGTTAGAATCTTTTTAAATACATATTTATTTATTTTAAAGAAGTTACTTTTTTTTTATATTTTTGTGCAATCACGAGTGCTTATTGTTCTCACTTGACTGTTTTAGCGTGCTATCATTTTATTTTCCCACCGCCACCCTCCGCACCATCACCGTCGACCGGCTCCTCACGGTGCTGCTCCTATAGCGAAAACCGTCTCCAGGTTGCGTCCATGTCCTACACACACGCGCATACATACACAACTACACACACACACACACATACACACACATACACCTACACACATACATCTACACACACAAACACATACACACACGCATACATACAGACACATACACACACACACACGCAAAAACATACACATACACACATTCATGCCTGCACAAAGACACAAACACATACGCCTACACACATACACATACCCCCCACACACACATTCATACACACAGTTACCCACACACTTATGCCAGCACACAGACATAAACACACATGCCTACGTACACATACCCCCTACACACAAACACACATACCCCCCACACACAAACACACACGCCTACATACACACACTCGTGATTACGAAAAACATAATTTGAATTCAAGATGTCAAAATTCAAATTAATTTTTTTTTGATCTACACTGAAATACTAATTATTTCATTATTAATATGAAATCCGTCACACTCTCTCTGCTTTTGAAAATGCATCCTGTTGCGAACGTTTTGCGATGTTTGAATTTCAAACATTGACTTTTTAAATATTAAAACATTAGAAAATCCGTTTAAGTGTAAGTAATAGCATTTGTATTGCAATAAGTAACTTTCACTTCTCTCATAGGAGCTTCAAAATATATCTTTTGAAAAGTGTTTCTTTTTTTTTCCTTTTCTGCCTTGTGACGTTTAAAAAAATCTCATTACAGTCTGCGGGTAATAAGTACTGATAAATGTCATCTAGTTTCGCACAGTATACTATACTGCCGTGCTAAGCACAGATGTGGTATCTGCACATTTTATCAAAATTGAATTATTGTCACCAGGTGGTCGTTAGTAATTTAATTTACCTAAATCTCAAGTTTTTTGGCGATTTGTGAACGCGAAATATTAAAAAAAGCTTTAAGAAAAAAGTCGTAACTGCAAATTTGCTTAGTTTGCTAAGGCAATTTGAACGTAAGTGACAAATACTAAGCCTTTAAAGTGGTATCTGCGCAGTTATTACTTTTTTCCTTAGTAATTTGTAGATACGTCCTTTATACCTTAGTAAAGCAGCGTATTTAATAATGTAGCATTTTATTGTAACACAGAATATTAAAATTAGTTTACCGTTGAATAGTTCATACAGGTTGATAATAAAAACTAATACAACTTTGCATAACTGTTAAAGTAAATATTCAGCTTTTCTATTCAAATGGTAATTTAAAATGCAAATTCTAAAAATGAGATGCATGTAAAATATACATATCTAATTCTTTCATGCAAAAAAAAAAAAAAAAAAACGCATTTCATTCTACGGCTAGTCATATTTTTATTTAAGTATCGTCTGCTGCCAAAATTATCTTCATACTGGGTAAAAATAAATCTAGAAAATAAAACATTATAAAAAAAAACACATTCTTTGAATATAAAAAAACAGAAAATTGTTATGGATTAATGTTTTAACTGTCCGGAGTTTTGGAAATGGTATCTTTCAGAAGGTAGATTTTGTTAGATTTGTATTAATAAAATAAAGCGAAACAGCTAAGTCTAAAGAAAGCAGATGTTTTCAGTATTATTTAATGACACATTGAGCACGATTTCTAAGCTACTTTTGTCGTATCTGTGCAGATACCATTAAAAATGCCTAGTAATTGTCACTTACGGTGAAAATAGCTTAGTATATGAAAAGGTTTTGAAAAGAAAATTTGTCGTATCTACATTTATTAATTTTAAATTAAGATTTTTACAAAAATACTCTCTTACGGTTTTTAGATAAGTTATTTACGAAACAACTACCGCAAGTTGAGCATTTAATTAAGTCATAAATCAAAGAAACGAGTTGTAAAACTTTAATCGTCAATTTCTCATTTTGAGCTCTACTGCAGATACCACATCTGTGCTTAGCACGGCAGTATACACTGTAAAAACGATTCAGAAACGTTCCTGGAAAATAATAGGTAGCTGATGTGCCCGATTTCCGTCAGCAACATATCTCGATAACACCAGAAACGTTTTCCGCTAAAATTCAGTAACCTTCCTGAAAAATCCAGAAATCTTCCCAATTAAAGCCAGTCAGTTCGCTGGAACTTCAGAGTAATCTTAGGTAGGGATAACATAACAACTTGGCACATCCCTGATTGATCAAGATAGTTCTAAAAGCAGTATCGCAAACATGGTCAGAGCTAAGCCAAAATACAACAAGTATTTCACTTGATCACAATTTTTGCAAAGCTACGTAATTCATACTTATTCGTTCCCTTAATCAGTCCTGACGAGCCGTAACCTAGCTGAAGCCGATGCACTTCATAAATACTCTGAGTTGATATTTAAACTGGGAGCTAAAATATTTTTTACATTAGATAGAAGTCTGCATTCGGACAACTTGTAGCAATTCAGGAAACTTTTTGACAATGATACTTGATATTTCCAAGAAGAGGATAAAAACCATTGAAATCCCGAAACGTTACACGGAAATACTCAGTAACGTTTCGGAATTTTTTACAGTGTTGGATCATGTGTTGCAAAGTGATCAAAAATGAAATACTTGCAGTTCTCGGGATTGATAAACAAAAGTGTGCAATAGTAATATACTTTTTCATCGAGTTTTGCCATATTTTACAGCCGTCAAATAACAGAACAGTTAGGAAATCAGTTGCATGCCTCACGGTTAAAAAGAAGATGCATAACATGCGCTTTCTAGAAACTAGATGCCTTACTAAAATATATACAATAATCATACTATCATCAGATTACAGCCTCTAAAACTAGTGGTAATATAGTTTAACATAGTAAGTTCTTTGATGATCTGAGCAATAAATATATAATTCTTGGAATTCCTTTCTTTTCACCTGACATAAATATGACATTTGTTAACCAAAACCTGCTTGATCTGTAATTTCTTTGACACACAGCTAACCCAAATAAAAACATAATGACAATGGAAGGTTATTAGAACGTAAAACATCTCCGATTCTATAAAATGGTGATGTTTCAATGATTATTTTACACTTTTAATTGCAGTCTTTTGATGGCAATACACAGGTGTCATCATTAAGGAATAAATAGTGAATCCAATAAACGGATAAGAATTATCTTGTATGTAATTACACTATATAACGAAACTACTGGGTGTCAGCCGGGTCGTCCTCACCCCTGTTCCGCTAGTGACACAAATTATTACGGAAAATTGGATATTTTTTTTTAACATGAGCTAATATTACTTAACATTTTAATAAATGGTTTGATAAAGTAAGTTTTGAATGTCTCACTGCATTAATGACAATTGTTTGCATTGTGTTTAAGTCACATTTGTGTTTAGTCACATCATTTGTGTTGTTGCCAGTAACGCTAATGGCGCTGTGTTAGGCACCTTAGCATTTTGCAGACCTAGTGCGATCGCTTAAAATGGCATTCAGTCTTTCATGCGCCGTGATAAAGGTGCGTATACAATTGGCAAATATAATTTTAATGCTCAGCTTTTACCAGCTGGAGGCATTTGGGCTCTCTTTGACGCTTATCATCAGCGGTTTAATTTTCTGAAGGCATTCAAAGGAAAAGGGTCTTTTACATGCCGCATAATCATACGGTATTGGCGCTGACGATTTTGATAAGCATGTCTAAAATATAGATAAAACCAAATTTCTTCCAGCTCGCTTCCTTGAAAATGCCGTGCTGTGGTGTGCAATATTAACGCGACGAAACTATTAAAACCAATTCATTTATTTTGCCCGGAATACATTTTATTTCTCTCTTTATACATTAGATGGCAGCACCAGTCCATTTAAAATGTAATTGCAGATTTTAAATGTAATTGCAGTGATGAAGAAAGGAAATTTGGTACTAACTTACCAGATTGTGACATTGTTGTCTGTATCTCAATCTTTGAAATTTAACACAAAAGAAAAATTTACTTATATTTACATATATTACAAAAAAGATTAATGAAATTCTTTTTTAATGTTTAAAAGATGTCTTTCTTAAATTTTCGTTGCTTGCTTGGGTTTGCTTGTTGACTTTTCATAAAGTTTTAATTTTTTTTTAAATTTCAAGCTAAAAAATATTGAAATTGAAAAATTGAATGCTCATTTTGTTCCCCCCCCCCCCATACACTTATTTTTATATCATTTCCTTAAATAGAAAATAGACAATTTTATCATTGTTTTCTTGAAAATTATACGATCGTTAAGGGGTTAAACGATAATGTAAAATGTAATTTCGTATTTCAAGAGTCAGTAAGGATTGATTTAAAAAATAATGTAAAATCAACTATTTATGGTTTTCGTTTATATTATCCGATTAATTTAATTGAGTCATTTGGAAAAAAGTTGAAAACATAAATTTTAAGCATTTCACACAAAACAACTGTTTAGTCAAAGTTTTATGCTACTTCAGATATTTATGTTACCAATGACCAAAAAACTGCAACTGAAAGCGTTCGAAAAAACTGTTATATCTTTTAAATCAAAATAAATATAATTTTATAGGAAAGTATATCTCTTCAACTTTCTACTCTTCACGATTCGTTGTGATCACTTACGTTAGACATAAGAAAGAGAGCACACAAAGTTTGCCGCCTTGAATCTTAAATGTACAACAAATGAGTTGCAGTGAAATGAGGAGGAAAAAAAGGGGGAAGGCTTTCAACATTTAGCTACAAACCCTCGAGAAAAGTAAAAGAAAGAGTAAAGAAAAATTGCAGACGCTTGCATCCTACTAATGTAAGTAAAGGAAGAATGAAAAAATATTACGTTACGAAAAAGCACAAGTGGAAAGTTTGAACTCTTTAACGATTACTTAAAAGTACCAATGTTCTTTTATGGTCGAAAGAAACGTTGGACGAGAGTGCCAGAAAGAAAGAACTGAAGGTTGAAGTCAACCAAATGGAAGTGAAAGCAGCTCAGAGGAACAATTAAACAAAGAACAGTTTCTTTCTCATTTTTGTTTCCACAAAGAATAGTAGCATGACTGGATTTTGAGAACCTACTACTCGAAGATCTGAAAGAAAAAAAGGGATTAAACAGAAGGAAAAAAAAACTTTTTTTTAGTAAAGGGCGGGTTCTTTAATGATTAAAAACATGTGATGCGCAAACCAATCTCAATTAAGTTGTAGAAAAAATATTTTTAATTGCATGTAATTAACGAATTTTTTGGTCGAATTATCCATAATGTATAGCATTTCATATGTTGGTTCTTCAATGCATACTTCCAATCATGATTCTATTCAGGACTATGCAAAATTAATTAAACCACATCGTATTATAATTTTTCTCTTGGTAAAAATCGCACACGTTAACCGCAATTACTGGTATTTTGCTGATTAAAACTAAGCTGATAGTATTTTATATGCTCTGCTAAATCAGTAATCACTAGCAAAATATTTGCTGTGAATTTATTTACAACGTGATTTATATCTATATCTATATCTATATATATATATATATATATATATATATATATATATATATATATATATATATATATATATATATATATATATATATATATATATGGATTTTACATTTTATCATCACTTCGGGACTTTGGTTTAGTTTTAATTAGTCTTTGGTTAGCGTGGTAAAGAGCTTTTTATTTTGCTGCTTATTTTATTTAATCTAGATTGTTTGGGTTTTGGTTTGGTGGATGTTTCCGCTGATCTACTGCTGGTGCTTTACTTCGTAAGGGGTTCATGGCGTTATGGATCTGGTATAGCTGCTGATATATCTAGAAGGAATGAAAAAAAATCATCTTTCTCAATTCTGTTATTCAAGTTCTTCTCAGCACCCACCCACAATACTGCTTAATTCAGTTTTAAACTCTGCATTTGCTGTTATTTAAAAATAATAAATATTACTTTCCCGATTACCTATGGTAATACACAAAGTATACACATTACAGTAAACCGTCTCTTCATGGTATTTATAAGAAAGGAAACACATTAGTTTATTTAAATCAGGGGTTCTCAACCTTTCATTCTCTGTGACCCCTTTAAACACTGACGGGAGCTAATGCCCCCCCCCCCCTCTGGCAATACGAGTGTACAATCAAAATTTGAAATTGAAGAGATTTGGGATAACTGAAGCTGGTTATGAAATAAAAATAATGATAATTACGTAAACAAATTAAATATTGCTAAGCATAACTTTTTGAGCATAGTCTTATTAGAACATAAGAACTAAACGAACTGAATGCAAACAAATTGGAAGTAATCAAGGACCTAGAAGAGGATGACTGTCGATCTCTAACAGTGGTAAAATTTACAAAGCTGTGGATGAACATGTAAACGTTAATTTTGTAATCATTGATAATCCTTTAGTCATGCTGGCCAATAATTTTAAAAAGTACTTTCTTCAGACTTTACGACAGGTGGCAAAACCAAAGACAATTTAATAATTAATCACTACTTCAATTTTGGTCAAAATGGAGGCTTCTTTTTTCGCACAAAAAAAAAAAAAAAAAAAAAAAATCATTTCTCATTTTATTAACTGAGAATGACTATTTCTAATATTAAGCCTTCCTTCGAAAAACTTAGTTCTTCAGGACAGGCCCAAGGAAGTCACAAATAATTACGAAATTTCTTTTTAACTTGGTATGTTTTTATCAAGTAAGTTTTGAATCAGAAGTTGTTTACTTTAATAAGATAATTGTTATATATGTTGAAATGCATTTTCTTTTTCATTAGTATGTTTTTCTTTTTAGTCAGTTAATCATTTTTTTAAAATAATATTTTCTTTTGGATAATTTTGTGACCCCTCCCCCTCTTGAGTGAATCCCCCTTTGGGGGAGAGTGCCCCACAGGTGGAAAATAATTGATTTAAATTAAGGGTTTCTTAATAAGTAAGAAATGAGAAAAAAAAACTAATACTGAAGTAAACTATACAAACTACTAATTTTCAAACTCATTTTAGAATCAATTTCAATAGTCAAAATTAAGACAGTACATTTTTTATTTGAATGCTGCGAAAGAAAATAGAGCCAAAAAGGCGAAAAATCTAAGTTATTAAATAAAGTCGAAACCAGTGATCGAAAGTGCGCGAAAAATATGCATGAAAAATTTTAAGAAAAACCTGAGAAAAGTGAAGGACCAAGGACAAATGTCAAATGTCAAAAATTAAATAAATAAATAAATGAATAAATAAATAAAAAATAAATATATAAGTAAAATTAAATGGAAAAATAACATACAAAATAATAACACTCATACTTTATTTTTTCGTCAATACATTTCGAAAGATACATTTGTATGGTACATTATAATTATAAAGTTATAAACTGCGATCCTTCCTAAAGTTATTACCAGAAAAAAAGCAGCAAGAGGAGAGCTTTTAAGAGTAATTAATATAACGTTATGTTACGATGGTAATTAGTATAACGTAATAGTATGATGGTATTAATGTAACGTTTCATTCATAACCTAATTCTACTCCCTCGGACTTCACTACAGTTAGAGCAAACTCTGTAACTACTAATGAATTTATAATACTTCAAAACATCATGAAATATTAACCAAAACCAAAAGTGTCCAACTTTAGTTAGGTCCCCACATAACTGCAATTAAAACACAACACAACCTCGCAATTAGATTACGACAAAAGTCATAAATATGCGGTTTAAATATTAATTACACGACTTACCTTGCCTCTGGACGCTAAAATCTGATTTAGGCAAGAAATATTGACTGCCATTACTTCATAACTGACACCAAGGAAGCTCCTTTTATGCAAAAGGCGTCATTCCTCTTCGCTGAGGGTTTGGAGTTATCATTATATCACTCGAGCGCCCAGGGAAATCTAGTGGAAGTGACAGGTAACGGAGGGAAGATTGCGCGCCTTGATCACCTCTATTCTTATCTCTGGTGATGCCGGTGGCTACAGATAGGGGATCTGTATTACAAGAAGGATTTCTGATCGGAAAATGCGAGATATGTGATATTTTGTGACAAGACAATTCGTCTACGTGACTGTGGGAGCGTTTTAGTAGAGTGGGGTTTTATTCATGTACAGATTTTTCTGAATATTTAAAGTATTGTAAAGTAGCTTCTATCAAAGATGGTAGTGAGAGAAAAAAGACGAAGAGTAAGAGGACAAAATGGCACACAATGAAATTCTCCTACATTATACAGTTTTTTCTTTCATTTTCTTATTTTATTAAGCTATTTATTCTTCGTTTAATTTCCAAAAAGATTTTTTTTTTATTTGTGCAAATTGCCAATAGGTTTTAATTTTATTATGTTCACCTTTCTGAAGTGTTTAAAGCGTTAATACGTACTATATCTGATGTCTACTGAATACCACTGCAAAATACATTAATGTTGGCTGGTTCCAATATATTGACACACTTTGTGCATAGGGGAAAACTGCCTTCCCGGAATACTTATTAGGATAGTTACTAGGCATTTGCATATTTAAGAGGATAAAAATGAAACTTTCAGATAAATTCTTTAGGTATAGATAACAAGGTAACTGAGGGAAGAATGCGCACCTTAATCACCTCTATTCTTATCTCTGGTGATGCCGGTGGCTACAGATAGGGGATCTGTATTACAAGAAGGATTTCTGATCGGAAAATGTGAGATCGGCGATATTTTGTGACAAGACAATTCGTCTACGTGGCTGTGGGAGCGTTTTAGTAGAGTGGGGTTTTATTCATCTACAGATTTAGCTTCTATCAAAGATGGTAGCGATAGCAAAAAGACGAAGAGTAATGGGACAAAATGGCACACAATGAAATTCTCCTACATTATACAGTTTTTTCTTTCATTTTCTTATTTTATTAAGCTATTTATTCTTTGTTTAATTTCCAAAAAGATTTTTTTTCTTTTTATTTGTGCAAATTGCCAATAGGTCCCATTTTTATTATGTCCATCTTTCTGAAGTGTTTAAAGCGTTAATACGTACTATATCTGATTTCTACT
The DNA here is from genome assembly GCF_026930045.1 of Uloborus diversus. Classification (NCBI taxonomy): domain Eukaryota; kingdom Metazoa; phylum Arthropoda; class Arachnida; order Araneae; family Uloboridae; genus Uloborus; species Uloborus diversus. The sequence continues at coordinate 181,170,721 of NC_072734.1, forward strand.
GAATACCACTGCAAAATACATTAATGTTGGCTGGTTCCAATATATTGACACATTTTGTGCATAGGGGAAAACTGCCTTCCCGGATACTTATTAGGATAGTTACTCGGCATTTGCATATGAAAGAGGATAAAAATGAAACTTTCAGATAATTTCTGTAGGTATAGATAACAAGGTAACGGAGGGAAGAATGCGCACCTTGATCACCTCTATTCTTATCTCTGGTGATGCCGGTGGCTACAGATAGGGGATCTGTATTACAAGACGGATTTCTGATCGGAAAATGTGAGATCTGCGATATTTTGTGACAAGACAATTCGTCTACGTGACTGTGGGAGCGTTTTAGTAGAGTGGGGTTTTATTCATCTACAGATTTTTCTGAATATTTAAAGTATTGTAAAGTAGCTTCTCAAAGATGATAGTGATAGAAGAAAGACGAAGAGTAAGAGGACAAAATGGCACACAATGAAATTCTCCTACATTATACAGTTTTTTCTTTCATTTTCTTATTTTATTAAGCTATTTATTCTTTGTTTAATTTCCAAAAAGATTTTTTTTTATTCGTGCAAATTGCCAATAGGTTTTATTTTTATTATGTTCATCTTTCTGAAGTGTTTAAAGCGTTAATACGTACCATATCTGATTTCCAATGAATACCTCTGCAAAATACATTCATGTTGGCTGGTCCAATATATTGACACATTTTGTGCATAGGGGAAAACTCCCTTCCCGGAATACTTATTAGGATAGTTACTCGGCATTTGCATATTAAAGAGGATAAAAATGAAACTTTGAGATAATTTCTTTAGGTAAAGATAACAAGGTAACTGAGGGAAGAATGCGCACCTTAATCACCTCTATTCTTATCTCTGGTGATGCCGGTGGCTACAGATAGGGGATCTGTATTACAAGAAGGATTTCTGATCGGAAAATGCGAGATCTGTGACATTCTGTGACAAGACAATTCGTCTACGTGACTGTGGGAGCGTTTTAGTAGAGTGGGGTTTTATTCATCTACAGATTTTTCTGAATATTTAAAGTATTGTAAAGTAGCTTCTATCAAAGATGGTAGTGAGAGAAAAAAGACGAAGAGTAAGAGGACAAAATGGCACACAATGAAATTCTCCTACATTATACAGTTTTTTCTTTCATTTTCTTATTTTATTAAGCTATTTATTCTTTGTTTAATTTCCAAAAAGATTTTTTTTTATTTGTGCAAATTGCCAATAGGTTTTATTTTTATTATGTTCATCTTTCTGAAGTGTTTAAAGCGTTAATACGTACTATATCTGATTTCTACTGAATACCACTGCAAAATACATTAATGTTGGCTGGTTCCAATATATTGACACATTTTGTGCATAGGGGAAAACTGCCTTCCCGGATACTTATTAGGATAGTTACTCGGCATTTGCATATGAAAGAGGATAAAAATGAAACTTTCAGATAATTTCTGTAGGTATAGATAGCAAAGTAACGGAGGGAAGATTGCGCGCCTTGATCACCTCTATTCCTATCTCTGGTGATGCCGGTGGCGACAGATAGACAACCTGTATTACAAGAAGGATTTCTGATCGGAAAATGTGAGATTTGTGATATTTTGTGACAAGAGAATTCGTCTACGTGGCTGTGGGAGCGTTTTAGTAGAGTGGGGTTTTATTCATCTACAGATTTTTCTGAATATTTAAAGTATTGTAAAGTAGCTTCTCAAAGATGGTAGTGATAGAAAAAAGACGAAGAGTAATAGGACAAAATGGCACACAATGAAATTCTCCTGCAGTATACAGCCTTTTATCTCATTTTCTTATTTTATTAAGTTATTTATTTTTTCTTTGTTTAATTTCCAGAGATTTTTTTTTTTTTTTTGTGCAAATTGCCAATAGGTCCTAGTTTTATTATATCCATCTTTCTGAAGTGTTTAAAGCTTTAATATGTACTATATCTGATTTCTAATAAATACAACTGCAAAATACATTAACGTTGGCTGGTTCCAATATATTGACACATTTTGTGCATAGGGGAAAACTGCCTTCCCGGAATAATTATTAGGATAGTTACTCGGCATTTGCATATTAAAGAGGATAAAAATGAAACTTTCAGATAATTTCTGTAGGTATAGATAGCAAGGTAACGGAGGGAAGAATGAGTAACTTGATCACCTCTATTCTTATCTCTGGTGATGCCGGTGGCTACAGATATGGGATCTGTATTACAAGAAGGGTTTCGGATCGGAAAACCTGAGATCTGTGATAATATGTGACAAGACAATTCGTCTAAGTGGCTGTGGGAGCGTTTTAGCAGAGTGGGGTTTTATTCATATACAGATTTTTCTGAATATTTAAAGTATTGTAAAGAATTGTAAAGTAGCTTCTCAACGATGGTAGTGATAGAAAAAAGATGAAGAGTAATAGGACAAGAGGGCACACAATGAAGTTCTCCTACAGTATACAGCTTTTTCTCTCATTTTCTTATTTCATTAAGTTATTTATTTTTTCTTTGTTTAATTGGAAAAATATTTTTTTTTTGTGCAAATAGCCAATGGGTCATGTTTTCTTTATGTCCATCTCTCTGAAGTGTTTGAAGCGTTAATACTACAGTACTACATTTATTTCTAATGAATACAACTGCAAAATACATTAATGTTGGCTGGTTCCAATATATTGACACATTTTGTGCATAGGGGAAAACTGCCTTCCCGGATACTTATTAGGATAGTTACTCGGCATTTGCATATTAAAGAGGATAAAAATGAAACTTTCAGATATTTTCTGTAGGTATAGATAGCAAGGTAATGAAGGGAAGAATGCGCATCTTGATCACCTCTATTCTTATCTCTGGTGATGCCCGTGGCTATAGATATGGGATCTGTGTTACAAGAAGGATTTTTGATCGGAAAATGTGAGATCTGTGATAGTTTGTGACAAGAATCTGTCCACGGTGACTGACGCTACATATTGATTCTATTTTTAACTTATAAATTCAGCACTGTCTTGAAATTAAATTTGGTTTCTTCTGAAATTGATCTAAAATATCATGATACATACTGCCCCCACACTTGTTTTCAGACTTGAGGAAAAACATTTTGTTCAAAATTAAGTGTAATAAACAAACGTGGCTGATGTTACGCAGAAGAGACATTGAGAAAAGTGACTTATATATAATTTGAAATTCAGTTCAAACTAATAACGTAAAATCCAAACATATTTCTGCCCCTTAAAATAGAGATTTTAAACTTGATGAAAATCCTTTGTTTAATTGAAATTACTGAAAAAATAAAGGTATAAACAATTATTTAACACCCGTGACTGATGATACAAAGATTTTGTGACTAATGTTATATTTACAATAAATTGCTGTAATTGTAAATTAGTTCTCCTTAAAAATTAAATTAGCATTTAAAATTGTAAAATTGTATTTAAAATACTGGAAAAGTTCATTTCTAAAGTTTTAAATGTTATATTTTTGATGTATTTCATAAAATAAAATGTCCTATTGCCTTTACTACATTTAGTGCGCTAAATATTTAACTCTTTTCTCATGTGAATAATGGATATCAGCCACATTGACGAGCTATTTCCCACGTTTTACTACTTGACTTTTGACAGTCACTAAATACTCCTAATTTTCAATTTCGATGCATCTAACTTCTCGTGATACAATTGTATGTCATATTCTTTAAGAACCCGTTGTCCAGTTGCGTCAACAATTTTGGAACACGTTCTGCTGGAAGTGATTCCCTTCTTTATTGTAAAAAAAAAAAAAAAGGTTGTTGCTTAACACCTGCTATAGCTTCTGGATTTAAAAAAATATTGCTCAAATATAACTCCTTATAACATGACTGCAAGTCGGATGGTGATAGCTTTGAAATTGCATGAAGCTGTGATATTTAGAAATATTTCTGTATCGAAGATGTAGCACTTTTATTCTAATGTAATGCATGAAGAACTAGGAGTATCTGTTTATCGAATTTCATGACAGAAACCTTTTTACTGCAGCAGTTTTCTTTTGTGAATATATAAAAAAAGAGCGCTTTGAATGACTAACAGATTTTACCAAGGATCATTGTTTGAAAGAGGGGCAACGCAGCTGCTAATTTAAACCTAGGACTTCAATAAATTAAATTGTTCTATACTTGTTCTACTTCTTCACTTAATTTCTCTTTTTAATTTTATTCTAAACTAACTTTGGTAATTATACTAGATTTTTTAAATTTATTTTATTAATTTTTTTATCATTCGCTCTTTTCATCTTCTACTTTGGTTTACTTTTAGTAATTTTCATGTTTTCTTTTATTCCTTAATTTATATCGCCTCCTTTTTTGCCTTTCTGAAGCAGTCAATGCTATTTGTGCAAATTGTTTGAAGTTTATTAACGAAAAGAGAAATATGACTGATGTTACTGTGACTGATGTTACGTGTTCAAAATAAGTTTTAAATAAATTAATAAAACTATTTCTAAATACTTAAGGGATATCTTCATAAATAAAGATAATATGACTTTTTATAAACTTGGGATTGTTTCTGTTTAAGCAATGCAAACTTTTATACAATATTGTGACTGGTGTTACATTAGTATGAAGCCTAGTTTAAAAACATTTGCTACAAGACAATTATAAGTTTAAAGTTTCTTTGTTCGTCTAATCTCTTCCTAGATAAACCACATTTCAATAAAAAGAATAAGATTGTTGACATAGCAATTAATTTCCAGAGTGAAAAAAAAAAAACCTTTTAAAATCGCTAATGCAACGACACATGGTCACTGAGTAGGGTTGTCATAATCTGCCTATATAACTTATAAAAAATGTGTGTTTATAACTTTTATCGCATAGTTTTATAAAAATAGAGTCTTTTTTACCTCATATGAAAGAAAAAAAAATGCTGATACAATAAAGTTTTTCTTCTTTTTTTATTGTGATGTCCCAAGTTTCATGGCCATGTCCATTACAAGAAATATTTCTAAGATTCAGGTAGATGTAGTGACTAAGAATTCACGAAGGACAAATTAAATTTTCCTCCATTGTTGCTATTCCGTGTTACTAAAGTTGTTTTTTCCCTTCACTGATTTTTCAAATAATTAGTGCAATAGTACAGTCTTTGACAGCAGAAAAAGAACATTTTTGTGGGAGTTTTTAACCAAAAACTATTAATAAAGTAAAATGGGTAGTTTTGTAGTGAAGTGAACAAAGTCACGTTTCCCTTCCATTCTGTCTTTTATTCCCACTGAAGCTCATTTTGCAAGTAATATTTAAAAAAGGATTTAATAATAGTAGTTAACCTCTTATTTTAGAAGATTACAAACCTTACTTAACATAATTTAGTGATGAAATGCGGTCTGAGGTTGCTTGAACGCTGGGTTTAAGCAGCCCCATTTTAAGGCAACCAGTGCACTTTTACTAACTTATATTAGTTACTGTGTTAATTATATAGGTATAATCTTAATACACTGTCATTTTATAAGGAAATAGAAAGCTAATAAAATAGAAAGCATGTAACTATCTTTACCTTGATGACATCAGATGTTTCCATGAACTTACTTGTAAAAGTTTGAAGACACTAAAAACAACAGTTTAGACAACTGGAAAAATCACACCCTCAATCAGAAAAAGGCGGGAATAGTGGAAACTTTGTTTCATGTTCAAGCTTCTTCCTAGTACTGCTGCTAAGGTTTTTTAAAGTCTACACATTGAATTTTATAGGACCAGCACGAATTTCAAACATTTTTTCTCGTGGGTTCAAGAAGCCCCTGGAGGCTCAAGTATCCCCAGTTTGCGGTATAGAGAGATTTTTTAAAAATATTTTATTAAAGTTTTTTGTTTAGTGAGGTAAATCTTCAGTATCTTTAACGTTTCCTTTTTTTTTCAAATATTTTTTTTAAATCTTCCTTATATCAGTAAATATTTTTCCTTTAGAGAAACCAACTATTTCTTTAGTAAATTTTCCTTTGGGTATATTTAAATATTATTCCGTAAGAAAAGTCCTTTCTCGTTCTTCAAAAACCTAGGTTTTTTTTTTCTCGTCAATAAATATTTTTCACATTCTACTCTTGATACTTGTCACTCGCACATTATCTAAGGCAGCAGTTAAAAACGACAATGGGGAACAGTGCTGGTCATGAGCTTTTAAATGGTATGTCGCTATATGATGTCAATACACAGAGCAATAAAATCTTTGATTTATATGTAACGAAGAAAAAAAAATAAAAAAGGTGACATTTCAATTTTTAATTTTCAAAAACTTTTTATGTGTAAATTAAAGTGAAATATTAACACACGAGTAGAAAAAAAACTTCGGTATTTGTGTGTTCATAAAATATAGTAATTATATTACTCATGCATACATATTGAGGTTATTTATCCTTTTTAAAAATTCCCAAAATCACAAATATAATTGTAATATTTTTTAATAATAACACATTCATATATTTAATAATTATCAAGTATCAATAATTATTATCTATATAGCGAAATCTACTTAATTAGTGACTTGAAGAAGAACAACGAATGCGACGACAACTCTTTGATGATAAATCCAGCCCCCCCCCCTTCCTCCGTAACAGAAACCAGACTATGCCACTGACAGGGATTTGGCATTTTTACGTTATTGCAAACTTTTAAACACAACATATATTCAATGATAAATAGTAACATTCAAACGTTACAGCTGATTTGTCTATCCTCCTGCATCTATTTATTTCGAGGCCGAAAGCTTCCGTTTTTGATAAATACGGTTATATATTCACTTCTAAAACACCGTTACTTACTTTCAGAGCAATTCAGTATAAATGACAGCCAATTTCAAGCGCACCCACAACTAATTCGATAATTTCCTATCTGGGAGAAAAGCGAATACCTCCCTCTCGGTTGCTTTTCGGACTGAAAGCGAAAACCTGATTTAGAGAAGAAATATGGCCAGCAATTATTTTAAGGCTGACAAGCGAGCTCGGGCCGTTATGCAACAGCGCCATTTTGCCACACCCTGATTTGCCATCCGCTATTATATCACCTGGGGAGTAAGAGAAATTTATCTGAAAGTGATTGAGAGTTGAATTACACAGCTCTGAAAGGCAATCTGGATCCTATTAGGTTTTAAACGATAGGAAACTATGAAAAATTGGACATTTCAGATTCTTGAAGAGTCAAACTATCAATCTTGTTGTTTTTGTTCGTTTAAATCTACAGTGGTTCCCAAAAGTGTTCGTACACCTACGACTTTTAATGAAATAGGGCCCTACCCATTGGTAAGAATTAATATTTCGGAATAGGTATTTAATTATAAGATGTGTGATCAATTTTCAACAAAATTACATGATTTTTTTTAAGTATTAAAATTTATTTTTTTAAAAATCAAAAACTAAAAAGTGCCAAAACTGTCATCTCACAAAATTATTCGTACGTAAAATGTCTAGAGCGTTTAGAAGGTTGCCCCTTTTTTTTCTCGGCTGTGACTAAATATTTTTTTTTCCAAGAAAAGTTTCCCCCAAATTATTATTTGGCGATTTATCTTCTTTTATTTTCTTTAGAATTTTAGTTCTATTTATAGAGGGTTCGTTTAATTCATTCGGGAGTTTTTAATTTGTCGTTTTCTTTCTTTGAGAATGATTATTTTGACAGGAAATTTTATAGTATTTTTTTTTTCTCTAAATGAAGTAAACATGCTTCACTTGCCGTAACTTTTATTTTCCAGATAAACCGTGCAAAACTTGACAACACAGCTAGTACATAAATTAATAATGTATTTTGTGCAAGTTTATTGAATTTCTGTGTTTCTAAGTATTTTAAATTCAGCGGGTACTTAAAGATCATGAGAACAGTTAAGAGAAACATGGGTAAACTAATATAAAGTAGGTGCCGGTAGTAAGGCCTAGCTAAGTGATAGTCAAACCGACGCACTTCTTATGATACCGTATTTTAAACATTGTCTCGTGTCATTTCTCTTGTAATCCTCACGCCGCACATTGTTGTCCAAATTAGAACTGTAAACCATGAGGGAAAATCTTGCTAAAGTTCTGCTTAAGGTGCTACTGTAACACAGAAAAAATAGGTAAAAGGTCTTAAATACTTCTAAACATCCATAATATATTGAGAAACATTTACAATGAGATATAAAGCAGAAAAACATTGTTACAAAAACAATGGGGTATAATAAGGCCTACGGTGAAATTTTCAAGGCCTTAACAGCTGCTGATAAGATATCATGTATGAAGAAATACACAAAAGTATAGTAATTGGTTTCTATACGTTGTTCAGACATGAAGTATTGGTAGAAGCATAAAAACCAAAAACTGTCGCTCAAAACCATATTTAAACGTGTTACAAAAAGTATTTACGGTTCAGTTGAATGTTCTTTTTTTTTAGCATTCGTGTAGCGCAACCGCTCCGAGCAAACAAATCTTGTACTCGTTAAAACAAGCGAAGAACTTTTTGCGATTAGTATTAAGTGCCCATTATGAGTGAAATTTGCGTCCTTGAGCAACTAAAAACCTTTTATACTGCATTTTTGTATATATTTCGTGATATGTGTTTCACAAAACCTTTATCTAATTCTCCAATTAGTGCTACTTAAAAACTGCTACTCTAAAACATGGACTTTTTGCTGTCTAGTGGGTGTCCATCTAGAGAGCATTAACTAAACTTAATTTTAACAATACTAATGATTTTTACTGTTTTTTTTTTTTTTTCAAATTTTTTTTGACTATATAATGGCCAAGCTCACTTTTAACTTTTTACTTGATTTTTCATAGTAAAAAGATTATTGTGTTCGCAAAAATAATTTCTTTAAAATCTTGGCCTAAATTTCCGTTTTTCTCACCTCCGAAAGAATGTTTTTTTTTTTTTTTGAGCTGACCACACGTGCATTTGTATCTAAGAACAAATGGGTGCCCGAAATATACATTTTGACTATCTCCAAGTCAATTATCACGATTTTACTCGTAACATCTGTATGTGACAATGTATGTGCGTACGTAAGTATTTCCCATAACTCAAAAACAGTATGTCGTAGAAAATATAAATTTGGTATGTAGACCCTTAGTGGAGTCTAATTGTGCACATACTCCTTTAGTTGCATTCGGGTATTTAAAAAAAACGTGTATTTTACACATTTTTGGGGAAAACCAGTTTTACTGTCAATGCAAACTCAAGTGATGTTATAATTTATCGAACATTTAAAGATACCGCCAAGCTTCTGGTCTTTAAGTTTTTAGCTACTAGGCGATATATCACTAAATTGGCGTCAAGTATGGCATTTTTTTTTTGAATCCAGTTTTAATTTAGCGCTATTAGCGGTGATATTTAGAGAGTTGAGTCACGTTAACATTGTCAATATTGGGGAAAATTATTCGCTGTAAAACGCTTTTTTAAACCCAAAAAATCGGGGTGAAAATATTTAAAGTGTTTTCTTGCTAACTTCAAGGCCATATTAGGAGTAAAGTACCTATATTTCGTCTTTTCCCATTCCTATAACGAGCGTGCATATGAGTGCCCATTGTTTTTGAGGGTTTTTTTTCCAAAAAAACGTGTATTATCTAATAGATGTAAACTTAAGCAGTGTGGTGTCCACATCAGATTTTTTTTTACAAGAATAAATTGCGTCGCAAAATACTTACAAAAACATGTACTGAAATCATGCAAATGAATGTGTTTAATTACAACACGTCTTTACTTTGTCAAAACAAGAATTAACACTATTGCGTGCCAAAAGCAAGAGTACAAAGAGTACATTCAATGTTCTTCAATTTTTTTAGCTTTTCAAGCAGACTCGAATCATTTAGCATTATCCATGCAGTTTACATTGTTTTTACCATTTCACTAAAAGCTGCATACATATTAAACACGATTTTTACATCAACCTATTCTTTAGAAATAGTCATCTGGCTCTGTTCCCGCACTTTCAGACATACTTTGTTTGGTGAGATACTCAATTATGCATTCATTTTTTCATGCTTTTGAAAGTATTTCATTGTTGTTTATATCAAGCACTTTGTACCAGAATTAATGCAGTTTAGTATTAATTCGAGCCAAATTTTAGAACATTCGAAGAAATAGTTTCTAAATCATGGTTTAATACTAGAATTACAAATATATTTTGATTAAAATTGAATGCATGTGGTTTAAATTTTTATTATTTATAATATTTTCGCCCACATTTGAAGAAATGGTTTCGAACTAAAGCCTGTTTTAATGCAAGGACCACAAATATATTTTGATTAAATAAATGTAATTTGATTATTTGATTAATAAATGCACGTCGGCTTTACTTTTAACATTATATTATAGGAATAGTATATCTTATTATACAAATTAGGAAGCTATGTAAAAGTTGTAATGAGACATCATAAGATAGTTAAAGGTTATATATAAAAAGAGGTCAATACAATACATTTTATTATTCTTCAATGAAAATGAACAACGATCAGTCAAGACGCACCTGCACGGATTAAGTTCTTGATACAACACAAAGCTGTATTTTTGAACTTGCTGTTCATGTTTATCCATATTGTTGTTATTAGATTATTTTTATGACGGTAATGATTTTGCTATCGGCGTGATGGATTAAATTGTGATTAGTGAAAAAAAAAGTTTCTTGATTTTTAACCCCCGACACACGAAAGAAGGAGTTATAAGTTTGAAGTGTCTGTGTGTGTGATTATCTGTCTGTGGCACTCATGCGCCCAAACGAATGTACCGATTTTGAAACTCTTTTTTTTTTCGTTCGAAAAGGCTGTTGATCGAGATTATATTTAGCTAAGTTGCGTCTTCAGATGACCCTAATTAACGAAGATATTAATTAAAAACCTCTAGAAGGTTTTTCGCGGTTTTTGCAGTGAAAATGTATTCAAAAATTTTAAAATTTAGTAACAAAATAAAGAGTTTTTTTTTTTCTTTTTCTCTGCGTTGGATACAATGTGTTTGGAACTTCCATGTTATAAAGAATTCAAATTATAACACTTTTTAAAGCATATTTTTAATAGAGCTAAGCTTTCATTCAGGGATTAGTACCCAAATTCATTGTTGGGCGATGAGGAAATTAAAAGTGATGATTAAAAGTTTTTATCTGTTGACAGTTTCTATTTGTTAACAAATAAAATACTTGTAATTGATTTTAATAGTATAAGGCTTTTAAAATGATTTTCAATTTTCCCGCTCGATTCTACATTTGCGACCCAATCGGGGGTTTTTAAAATTTTTAGTTTTAGTTACTTGTTCCACTTAACTTCATACTCCAGAGTCTATCGTATTTACCACTATGTGTTGTTTGACCGTTTGGATGATGCAGTATAGACAGCCAAGTTTCTTCCATCGAAACCAAAAGCTGAGCCATCCTTGACACCTGCAACCCCCCATTGGCATTAATTTAGAATGGAAGTTTCAAGGAATTTGTGACCACGACACATTTAAAAAGGCCCAGTCACAATTGAAATAAACGGAGGATCTTTGATTAAGCGGCATCGAGCTCGGGATCCTCCGGTTATGATTCCGACACTTTATCGAATAAGTCAATAGGGCCCCTGGCCCTTAACAAAATATTCAGTCGCTTAGTCGTTTGCATTTTTATTGACTACGAACAGTCTCTCAGCGCTTTGTATTTATTTATACAAGTTCAAAATAATCATCTGAAGAACAGTACGAAAATGCACTCTATGATAGTTTGTAAATACTTCGTTTGTATTCTGAATCTCAAAATATTTATACGTTATGCAATGAAAATCTGCGCTTATATCACATAGTTTATCTTGATCATTTCCCAAATATTGCAATAGTGCTCATTCTGATGTTATTTACACTAAACCCTTATAATGTGTCACGATTAGTGAAGTTTTTAACTTAAATAGAAGTTTCGCAATCTTTAAAATCGTTTTCTTTCTATCAATTGCCTATTTGCTTCCCATGTAATCATCGTCATTATCCTATGAAGAAATATTATTCCTATTTTTTCTATAACTACGCATTGTTTTAATATTTTTTGCATAACCTAGTCTCAGAGAGATACACTGGAATGGATTTTAGTTATATATTGTTAGAAGAAAAACTTATTTTAACATATTTCTTTGTCTGCATATTTCTTTGTCTGACCCTTAACTCATTACAGCAAAATTTACCAATTAAGTGGCTAACATTTCCATTTTAAAATAACGTAGATTAAAAATGAAATACCTTCACCTGCAAAAAGAATGAGATGGCAAATAAGTTAGACCTAATCATAAAGCAACACACGGGCCTGTTTAATTAGCTAACGGTCTGTCTAATATGCAAGTATATCTCTTCAAATGACTGAGTGAGAAAAACATCTAATCAAATGCGTTCGTTGTAATGAATGTTTGATATTTGAAAAAGAAATAAAGATACATCGTGTCTAAGATGAATCTGCAATACTTTTTTTTTTGCACACGTTAACTCAGATGTATACTTGCAATTGCAGAAATGGTAAAAAGTAAGATGTATAGAAAATTTGAAGCGAAAAGATATAATATTAGCGAAAAAGTGCGGACATCTAATTTCTTATATGGTCCCCAAGTCCCCTACATCGCATTTAGGGGAAAAATGAAAAGTAATAATAAAGCAAAATCTTTAAAATATTCACGACCATAATCATGGGAATATTAGATTTTAAATTTAGTAGGGACCGTGGAGAAAATGATATTGGACCATCCTTTTGGTAAGAATATGATGTCGAAGTAAAAAACCAATTAATAATTATTATATTTTTCATTGCAATTGAGAAAAAAATGTAATTATTTGGCAATGTTACGGGAACCCTTGTTAGTCGCCACATTTCTTCCCAAAAAGTGTACTTGACTACGAGTATAAAGTGGTATGACTCACAAGACGCTATGTTTCGTATCTCAGTAAAAAATAGTCGTAATAGTGTTTTTTTTTCGAATAATTTTCTTATGAGTGTGATTTCCTCTAAAATATTTTTACCCTAATTTCACTATATTTTTTTTTCGCTTCATATTTTTTGTATCGTAACTATGCATCTTATTTTGACTTCTTTTTGCATTTGACTGTATGCATCTAGGACAAACGGTTGCAAAAATAAATGTCTTGTAGGTTAAATGGGGTATCGTTGTACGTTCTAAGATCCTGATATGCTATTGGTAATATGATAAAAGTTTAAACATATATTCTAGTATATAAATACCGAACTCAAAAAATAAAATTTTTATTTAAAGATTTATTATACCGAGTGTTCCGTTTTAACCTGCAAAACCTCTTTTTTCGCAAACCGTTAGTCCCTAGTTGCATACTTTGTGACTTACATCACTTTACATTCGCCGTTTATAACACCTTTTGTTGGGGGGAATATAGCGGTTAACAAGTGTTTAAAATTATATGTGTGCAAAGAGTGGTTTTTTTTAAACCGTTAAAGGTTTTGCAGTGTGTTTTTGAGTATTATGGCATAAATTTGCATTTATTTTGAAATGGCAATGAAAAATAGAAATGTTTAGTTATTTTATTTCGACAACCTGTCATTCCTCTAAAAGTGCAAACAGTTTCAATTTCATCTGTATGGTCCCTTAAAACTTTGAACTCGAATATCTCCTTGAGTGTTTGTCGCGCAAATGTCAAGTTTTTGTGTTAGTAATATTTTTCAATAATGATTATTTCCCTTAATACAAGTTAGGAGACCTAGGGCCCGTATACAAAATAATAATTTTCAGTTTTGCTTCAAACTTTCAAAATTTAAGCTTTGCATCTGATTTCGATTACTTTCGACATTGGAAGTATGCATCTAGGACTAACGGTTGCGAAAATAGAGTGCGTGTAGGTTAAAACGGAACACCCCGTACGTCCTCAAGTACTCTTTTGTGACAGAGTACATTTCCACCTTTTTTATCAACAAAAAGGTGTAAATATTAAGAGGAGATTTTTAATGCAAAAATACTGAAAACATACAAGCTACGTTAAATTAATTATAAGCGCGCGATATAAGGCATCTTGCCATTCAAAAAAAAAAAAAAAAAAAACATATTTACTCTTTTCCCTTCTTCACCTGAATAGCATCCTTTGTTCCTTTTTTTCATTAAGCTCAAAATAATAACTTCAAAGTTACGGGTACGAAAATAACCTAATGGAGAATTATACTTTAATTAAAGCATTCTTCGCTCACAGCTGCGCCACTCCGTTTTGAATTGCGTGATCATAACAAACTAGGTTCACTGTGAATGATAAATAAGTAAAGACTCTCGTGACGAGTCGAAAGAAAGAAATGGAAGATCTCTTCGACAATGTGCCCCTTCTTTCTCTCTTTCTATTTCGAATTCATTTTTTATTTGATTCGTTCGAGTATAAAATTCGAATCTTTCTGGATGTGGAAAGAATGGGTTCTAGCTTGTGGGACGACAGACGGTAAAGAGCAATTTTACAGCTACATTCACTTTACGCTTCATTATTTTGCTACTGAGAGAATGGCAACGGGGATGAACCGTGACCTTCTTCCTTTTCTGGAACATTTCAGTTTGGGGATTCCGTTTTATGGAATCTGTTAGCCAACAACACCCATTCCGTTTTGGAAAAGTTAAGAAGTAGTTTGAAGTTTGGCTATTAATTTAATCATTGCGTATCGAATTATCCTGGAATTAGTCATATCTAAGTAATTAAGTTAATGTTCAGACGGTAATGTGGGGCAGAATTATTGAATTGCAAATTCCTGCTGTAGTAAAAACAGAAGTAAACTATATCACAATTGTTTGATTATTTTTGTTATAATTATCGAGTTACAAAATTAAAAATTCTACAAAATCATTTTATTAATCAAAATTAAAAATTCTAATATGACAGTAAAAATGTAACTACATCAATCAAATAAATGTAACTATCATCACATAATTGATTGATTTTTCTCAAATCAAAAAGAAAAAAAAAGTATTATACAACATTGAGAGTAAAATGCATAATGCAGTTTAAATGTTTCTTTTTACAATTTTATATTTATAGACATGGTAAAATTAAAAAAAAATACATATTTTTATTTTTTTAAATGTTAAACTAATACGGTAGTGCATTGACAATTGTTTTAACTATTGACAGTTATGACATTAGCATGCAAGTTACCATGTTTTTAACTTATATTTTAATCACGCAAAATGCGTTTTCAGAATCAAATTATAAAATTAAACGTATATAGATAAAATATAAATTCATGGGAAAAGACCTTTTAAAAAATGTTGTTTTGCGTTAAATGATGTAAAATACTTATTCTGCTTTGAAAGTATCAGTAGGTTAACCTGAAATTATACATAACCAAGATTTAGCAATTTGTTCGAGAATGTTTCACAATAATTTTAACACAATCACTCACATTTGAACTATAATTCTAACCTCCTAAGCTCTGCAAACCATTCAACTATATGAAATCGAAAAATCTAGCTAAAATCTAACTTTATGCTTAAAAAGCATGGTTGCATAAGGTGAACTTGAGTTTGGATAACTTTTACTGGCACTTTGACCGGTCTTTGCTTTTACTGTGCAAATTGCTCAATGATGGATTGAAATTGGTTCATGCAGGATTGCACAGCACAAGCTTTCTTGCTTATTCGAAATGTAAAACGTGTGAACTAAAGAAATCGCGTACGCATATAAAAACATCAATTCTTGTCATCTTCAAAATTAAATATTTATTTTGTAAATTCAACTTTTCTTCTTCGAAACCCATTAAAAAATATTTCATAACATACCCATGCAAATTTTACTAGGAAATATATTTGATTAAGCTAATATTTTCTCAAGACTTTTGGAATTTCCCTCAAAATAACTAGTAAAGCAAACTTATGATTGCGCATGCGTGATTGGGAAAGGAAAAGTGTGTGCTTCCACAAGGATTCTGTTCGACTTGCAGTTACGTGTATAGCGAAAATAAAGCGATTTTTGATACTTTAAAACTATTAGGCATTAATACCAGTGATTTGGTTACAAGTTAGACTCAGCTGTGTCTTTTTTTTTAATTTCATATAAAATGTATTTTTTTAGATGTCCTTACGTGAATCCTTTACAGAACTAAATCTACACTGTAAAAAAATTTCGAAACGTTACTGAGTATTTTCGTGTAATGTTTCGGAATTTCAATGGTTTTTATCCACTTCTTGGAAATATCAAGTATTATTGTCAAAAAATTCCTGAATCGCTACAAATTTCCGAATTCAGACTGCTCTCTGTTATAAAAAAATATTTTTAGCTCCCAGTTTTAAGAATAACTGAGAGTATTTATAAAGTGTATAGGCTTCTACTCGATTACGGCTCGTCCATGCTGATTCAACTCCCAAAGGCAGCGAATACGTAGGGACTACGTAGCTTTGCAAGAATTGCAATTAAGTGAGATGCTTGATACCTACTTGCAATTCGGGCTTAGCGTTGGCAATGTTTGCAATTATGCTCTTGGAACTGCCTGTTATATTATATCTATTTAAGATTAATCTGAAGTTTCAGAGACACGACTTGCTTTAAATGGGAAGATTTCTGGATTTTTCGGGAAGGATACTGAATTTAAGCGGAAAACGTTCATTTTTTTTCATGATATGTTACTGGCAGAAATTATACACTTCAGCTGCCTATTAATTTCCTGGAACATTTCTGAATCGTTTTTACAGTGTACATCAATCGCAACTTAACTAATGTTTTAAATAGTTAAACAGGCATTATTCTGACGCATTGTAATGCTTTGATTAATCTTCGAAGTACTCCCGAAAGGGAATTTCAAAAATGCTTCATTTATTACAAATGCTTGTGAAAATAAGAAGGAATAGTATATAATAGGATGATTTTACATATGTTTGTTGATCAAGAGTTATATTAACGACAAAAAATTTACTAAAAAATCAGCCTGAATTTCCATTTTGCTCACCCCCGAATGAATGTTGAGTTTTTTTTCGACCCGACCCTACGTAGATATATGCCTAGGAACGTACAGACACCCGAAATATGCATGTTGACTATCCGCGTGTTAATTACAACAAATTTTCTCGTGAAGTCCGTATGTACGTATGTATGTGCGTATGCGTGTATGTGTGTATGTACGTATGTATCTCGCATAACTCAAAAACGGTATGTCCTAGAAAGTTGAAATTTGGTACGTAGGCTCCTGGTGGGGTTTAGTTGGTGCACCTTCATTTTTGATTGCATTCGGATGTTCCTAAGGGGGTCTTTTACACCTTATTGGGGGGAACATCATTATTAATTTCAATGCTAACTCAATTGGTGTATAATTTGTCGAACATTTGGCAATACATAGTCAAGCTTCTGGCCTCCAAGTTTTGTCGCCAAATGTCGATTTTTTTTTTTTTTTAATTTTTAAATCTGGTTTTAATTTGGCCAATGTTGGTGAAATTTAAAGAGTTAACTAATGAATCACATTAAAATTGTTCATAATGGGGAAATGAATCTGTGTAAAACGTTTTTTTTTTTTTTTTTTTTTTTTTTTTTTTGCTTCAGTTCGCAAGAAAATACTGGTGAAAATATTTAGTGTTTCCTTGCTTACTCCAATGAACTATTATCAACAAAGTGATGTAAAAGGAATTCATGTGATGCACATATTAGCTCGTTAAACATCATCTGGTATGAAAATTAGAGAAGCATCGTTTTGTATAAGACCACCTGGAACTAACTCTTTTAGCTGTCTTCCAGCCATACGAGTCCTACATTGATAATGGGTATGATGCATAGTTGAATGGAAGAAATTATGAAAATTTTCATTCTATCCAGTTTCCATCGCAAGTTTCCAAGTTTCTGATTATTGTGTGTGTTGTAATGTAGTTTGTGAAGTGAGAAAGCAGATATTATAATTATAAACAAGGCAGATATGTGCATCACTCAAATCTTATTCCAGCATTTTAGCAACAACTTTTATTAATTGAAACATAAACGTGGGTTCAAAAAGAGTGCAAAGTAAAGTGTTTTATTCCCTAGAGCATCTGATTTGCTCTTTTTTACGTGGTACCAGAACAATAGAAAAATTAAAAAGTATTTTATTTTATTTTTTTCTAAATATTGCATAAATTAATGTACTCTAATGTGTTTGGTAAAATTGCAAAATAATCTAAAAACAATGTACTACTTTTTTCCGCATTTGAACTTATGAAGTAAAAGCAAATACGAATAAATTAATTCAAATTCAAGCGGAAGAGAAAGGAGAAAAAATAATTTGTAAAATGGGGGAACCGAGAAATTATTTGTTCTTCATAAAAATAAGAAAATGCATTAAACTAAAATTAACTGCGCAATTGAAATGAGTATATTATTTTAAAATCTAGTTTTCTTAAGAAAAGGAAATAGTTTAAGCGAAGTTTTAATGCAATTTGCATTTACATTTGGATATGAAAGACATTTTCTGTAGAAACACTAATGATACTTTTTTTCTTATTATAAATTTCTCACATTTTTTTGTACATTAAAAAGTGTTTTACTGGAATTGTAAGTGGGTACGAAATGACTTTATAATGATGACTTTCAGACTGCAACCATTATTTCAACTCTCAGGAATTTGCTTAAATAAAAAAAAAAGAGAATGATTTCATTTGAACTGAAACGCACGATCGCAGTTTGTAGCAGAAATAATATAAAACGAATTAATTAAATTCATTCTTTTAAAATTCCTCAATACATATTAGCTTTAGCTGAAACTTTCGTATGCGAATTTATGCATAACAAGCGCATATTCAGTAGGTTATTACTATTATTATTATTATTATTATTATTATTATATTTATTTATTTATTTTTTGAATTAAATAAAAATATAGAACATTATGCACTTAATAATCAAGATATGTTTTTTAAGTGTAAGTTTGTTGAAATTACATGTTTACAAATGTTGTACTTCTTTTTAAAACAATGTTGCGCTTGAAATTTGAATCATGGCTTTGTTTCATTTGTTCGCTTTTTTTCTTTAATGTACCATCAATTATAACTTGAATGAATGATTCTCAACGCAATGTCATTTATATCCTAAGCTAAACTTAAGAACGATCTTTTAAAAATTAATTGATTTTGCTTTTCCGATTACATTTAAGGCTTCATTTTTGTATAAGAGTCTTGATTCTGTTATAAAACTGAAGGGTATGTTAAAAGTGACGGAAGCGAAATCAATAATTATTCCACAAATATTAGTTTAAACGAATAAGAAGTAAGATTGAGCAGGGTACAAAGGAAGTATTGTATCAAGGGAATATCCATTTTCATTCAGTGTAAATTGACTATTTAGTGAAATCAATTTAAAACTAACATTTTTCATCTTTCCCTTGCAGTAAAGAGGAATTTTTGACTAAAAGAAGAAGTCTTTAATTAAGCTCATTTTTATGGCTCAACTTGTCCCTGGTGGTGTAACAACTAAACCCTCGCACGGGGCTAACAATTCCCCAGCTTTTCCCCCAAAGTTCGATTGTTCACGCCTTCCCTAATAGAGGAGTACCTAATATTATTTTTTAAACTAAAATTAGAAGATTTAATTGTGCAGAGAATCTAAGTTTAGGTAAAACGATCAAAATGCAAAAAGTTGTATCAATTTGTTTAAAAACCGTCACAACTAGCCTATGTATTCTACTTCTGATGCTCGTGTAAATTTACACGAATAAAAATAAACAGAAACTCAAGGTAATATTGAAAATCGAAAATGAACTGGAAAACTCGTTCCCAAATATTAGCTTTTCAAGTAAGCTTCTGTATTTAATGCGAATAATTAAATATCCGAAGTACACACATATTTAGAAAAGCCGTTGCCAAACATACATGCATTATACCATTAATACTATTAACGTTCATTTATATGTTAAATAAAATCTGATAAGTACATTTGGGAATACATATGGTACTAATGCACTTTAACAGTTACATGACTGAACTTCTAATTAATGTACACTAGGTTATTTCCATCCTAATCGTTTTGTTTCTTCCGGCTTTAAGTTTCTCGCTGAACAATTTAAAGAACTGTTTAAGTAATTCCTGTTCAATGTCACTTTGTAATTATTTTCCAGCTAATTTCAAACGCACGAGCTTAGTTAAATTAAATGAACTAATTGCGTAAAATTTAAGCATCCAATCTATACCACAACAGCGCCACACAGCCTAAAATCCTTGGACAATTCAAGACTATGCTGACTGCTAAATGAACTGAAGTGAATAAAGTCTAGAAAGCTTCATCTGCAATTCGGTTGATATCGATTAATCGATGTGAAATATCGTATCAATATTCAAAAGCTTAAATATCGGTTAATTACGGATGATTTGAGAACGGTCACCTGCTTTGTGAATCGCGGTAATTTAAATTACGTATGCTTTTGGTGATATTAGTCAATAATATTTCTGACAAGTTACGTCAGGGTGCATGCATAATATTGATTATTGGATTAAAGAATGATTTTCAATACAGATTTTATGTCTAAAAATTTCAAAGCATTTAAGTACAAAGTTATATATATATATATATATATATATATATATATATATATATATATATATATATAAAATCTAGTAACGCTCCTGACGTCATCAACGATGAAACTCCCGCCACGGCATGATAATTTGATAATATGTTTTGGTAGTGTTTAACATGCATGAACATGCTTTATCGTGACAAGGTTGGACTCGATCAGGTGACTTTACTGTTTTACTGGTAAGACTCATTTTAAGAAAATAAAGAAACGTGATAATGGTCAACAATGACCGCTATGTAATGGAGTTAATGCTTAATCCAATGGAGTTAGGGTTAAACTGCTAAATTTAACTTAAACTACCAAAACATCACCAAACAAATCATACATAGAAGCAAATTTCCACCCGACATACCATGACGAGCGACTTTCTCTAGTTTTTTTTTTCTTACAAATACGAAACAATTTCTTTAATACAAAAACATTAAATGTAAGCAGTGCAAAAGAGTATCTATTTCAACATAAAGCTTGAAAAGTCCTTAGGGTTTTGTTTTACCAATGGAATGGTTGAAGAACATACACATTTTGTAGCACGTTTTGATTAGTATTTAAAAGTGTCTTCGTGGGTGTTAATTGTCCGAAACTAATATTAATTTACTCTTACGAATGTATATCTAGTAAGTCCTAAAGACATGTTGAGATCATGATACATTTACTCTGGTAATCTGGTAGGTATTTTATAGCTTCATTTTCTTTCTTCAGTTTCTGCTCCAGAGACAACTTTTCTCTTCCGATTACCAATCACATCCTTCCCAGTCAATTCCATTTGCTAAAGCAAAGTTTGCTTCTTTGAAGGCTCACGTTTCTTCCTAATGATTTCATTCTGTTTGATAGAATAGAGTAGTTAAAAATATTTTACCTTTTTTTTGTTACAGAACAAACAATTGTTTAAATAAATAAATTAAATGATAAAAAAATGAACATAAATAAGCAAAACGGCCTTTTGATAAGTTAAAAACATATAAATCGTTATTGTGATTTCAATATGTTTTTCTTTTTTAATTTTTTTTTTAACACCAGATAGAAGGAGGTGCCCAGTGTGGCCCCTTGCGTACTTTGTTCATCAATAACTCAAATAATATCTAACGGTGCTTGATTGAACTTTCTGACTTTTCATTATATGACATTTTTTAAATGTTTGATTGATCATTTAGTCAGTCGTAGTACTGCAAGTAATGATCCTTAGACCTAGAAAGACGGGTGGGGCCACAGTGACCCCTAAGCTATTTTGCAATAACAAAAGTACCTTTTTCCTCTCTCCTAATTAATTTAGCATTGAAAAATGTTATTCACTTTAGTTTAACCTATAACTTCCTCTTTATGCAGCCGTTAGGATATATAACCAGTACCCAAGAGGCATAAACTATACCGATTGCTTACTAGCCAAACGGTAGCCATTGCTCACAGAAAGAGAAACTAATTCATCCTTTGGCAAGTAAGGACAAAAGAACTGAAAATAATTAAGGTCTAAGATTTTCTTTAGTCATAAAAGAAGGTTCATCAGGCATGTTATTTCATTCAGGAATGTAGTTTAAAAGAATTCACACCAAAAATGGGTAGGGGCCACACTGGTCCCCTCAGTCATTCTAGGTATACATAAAATGTCAGTCTTTCTTGTGTTTATATATTTCAGAAAAGGAAATCTGTCATTTTGGTCAATAATTTCCGAATGAATATTGTGTAATCAGCGACTAAAATAATGGCCTTTGTCGAGCAAAAAATTCCCTGAAACAGACACAAAGCTCATAACGAATCAATTGAATGTGTACATAAATAAACTAGTGCACACACCATTTTTTTATATATATACGGAACATTCCACTATTTTATTCATTGGTAAATTCTCTTTCAGCTACAAATGTACAAGTCCTGTGAATAACAGACATCTCAGTTTTAAAAAATCGGATTATATTTAAAAATATATAATTTAAATACTTTTGTAAATACAGGTAACAATAACGTAAAATTAACAATGTTAATTACGTCTATTAAACATTTAGAAAACACAAAGAAAAAACTACCCTAAAATTATACTCCAATACCATTAATTACTGAACAGCTAACATTTGAATTACATTTATCCGCATTGAAAAAAACAATTCCTTCATTTGTTCAACTGACAATTCTGAAGCTAGACTCTGCCGCATCACTTCTAAAAGCCCTCCCATCAAAAACTTGCCCAATAAATACCCTTTCCACTATTAAACATGAAAAAAGTTTAGAGGTTCGAAAACATTTTTGCAATTTTTCACTAGTACAGTGCATTTACTCTTAAATCCCGCCACCCTGCAGCGCTGAAATTAAAGAGAGGAAAATCATAGAATCCTTTTCTTCCTGAGATGTATTGCAAACAGATTTTGGTGGTGTATTTTTATTGCAACGACAAAACAACTTGGCTTTTGTGATCCCTTAAAGCTCTTTTTCTCTTAATACAAGAATCTCGAAATAACTCATATCGCGCGGCTTATAGTTTGGCGGCTGGAAATTTGATATGACTTATACTGGTTCCTTGCATTCAAAAAATTTACTGATGAAAAAAACAAGGTTTAAATATCAGTTTCTAGAGTATAAACAAAACCATAAACATAAAATGTAAAACTTTTTTTTTAAATTATTCTAGTATTTGTAGTTTATAAGAAGATTAAGTTACTAGTAAAATTCCAATAGAAAAATTTTGCATAACAATTTATGTTCTTACGATTTTAAGACTTACTTCTCCTCTCGTGTTTGAAATTACATGAGGCAAACAATTTGACGATATTTATTTGGCAAACTTCTTTTTTTTTTTTTTTTTTTTTTGTTGCTATCATTACGTGATTAGCGGAAAAAATATTTGTTTTTATGATATTATATAAAAATCGAAGAAAATGTTCAACATGTTTACATACAGTTCAATATATACTATCTGAGGTTGCATTAGAAAGAAGAGATTTTTTTCTAAATAGCATAGCATAAATAGGGGATATTTTCTTAATGTGATTTTGCCATGGAGCATTGCAGAACTTAAGTTGAGCCTTGTTGATTCACTGAAATTTTTGAAGCAGTGTCAGAGATTTCAGTATTTATTAAATACCACCATTGTACCGCTACATGTATTTCTTGTGGCACTTAAAAAAGAAAACATAGTGAAAGACAGAAAAAAATAATTACTTTAAAAATTATTTTTAAATTCAACAAGAATAATCTTATCAAAACAATAGAAAAAGTTAACATTAACTAACAATTAACATCTAACATAACAAACATTATCGTCTAAAAAAGCATGATTGTTTAAAACACACAATTTAAACTTTAAAACATACTTTTTAAGCATGACTGTCACTATTAATTTAATGTTTTTCGAGTAAATAAATATTTTTTTTCTTTGATTCAATGATGGTGTTATTAAATTTTCTGAAATGATGTTTTTCGGCAATTAGTTTCTAAGTAAAATGACGTATGTTGGACTTTTTATTAAAATAAAATTCATACACTGTTAATTCAAAGCGCACATTGTTGATGCGTTTATAAAATCGTATTACTTAAAATTTTAAACCTAATATGTATCTATCAAAATACATATCATAACTTAAATGAAACCACAGAGCTATATGAGAGCTATGTGTTTCAAACTGATGTTTATAGTTTTATTCTCACTTTGAAAACTATGGTATTAAACTCGTTTATGTTTAATTTGAAGTTGCCCTCCATTATCATTTTTTGCGTCTCAGACTCTTAAGATTTTTTTATGGTCGGGAGAGAATATACTTTTGTTGCAATTCTTCAATCAAGCCTGAAATGTACTGCAGACCACTATTATATTTTGCAATTAGTGTTACACAAAACGCTGACATTGATTTCCAGCAAGGTACTAACTATTACATAAAACATGGGCCGATTTTATTTCAAAGTGCCAAAATCTCATTTATTCATAACCTTGGCCACCTGACATTCTATTCCGCAAAAGTGATGCTGCCGGGTTCTGTCACCACAAGCTATGCAGTTGAAGTTCAGGCCAGAATATGTTTCACATGCTTGCACAATTAATAAAATAGCACATATTCTTTCATCGCTAGATTCCATAATCTTCTTTTAATCTGCTGATATGATTCATATTCAGTGTATTTCTTTGTGTGATTTAATATCAGTTTACGAAGACTCGAATATATATATATATATATATATCTTAATCTCTTAATCGTATATCTCGTTCATATTTATGTGACGTTCAAAACTCCCTCTTCTTTGGAAGTATTTTTAACTTGGAATATTGTAGCTGATTTCCTTTTAACATTTCCTCGGATTGTTGCATTGCCCCCTTGCATTGAGTCTTGAAATGTATATTTTATCCGAATAATTTACTTCTATTTGGTGGTAAGAAGGACGAGAGACTTTCCTTGCATCACAAATAATTTTTACTTTCAACTACTAAAAATCAAAGCACTTTCATCATTACCATCACCTTCTAAATCATTTCCAGATATTTGTTTTGAATATACTAAAGATTCTTGAACAGAAAAAAATACAGAGTTGTGACGTCTTTTTTTTAGACATATAAGGGATGAAAGCAATTTCAAAATTTCTTCGAACTTTCCCGATGTAATTTTTTTACTGCACTCAAGCATAGATGCTTTTAAAAAAACTCATAATACCTTTTGCTGAAAAGTACCGCTGTTTCATATTCTGGTGCATTCTATTTTATTAATTAGAGGGTTAAAAAGGAGTACACTGCAAATACTTCCATCAGTTTTTTTTTTTTTTTTTTTTTTTTTTTTTGTCAGTTGCGCATTAACAGTTCTTACGGGTCAAATTGACCCGAACCGCAAATCTTTGTATAAGTGCTAATAATTGGAACATTTATTGGTTACGTGTTTTTAAATCTGGCAAAATGTTGATCAGATTAAATTATAAAATGTTTTTAAATGAATTTTTATTTAATCTATACTTTTTGCGTGGTGACAAATGAAATATCGTTTAGTGTTAAATTTACCCTCTCTCAGCTTCTAGTGCTATTTTTTTTTTTTTTTAAGTTTAAAAAAAAAGAAAAAACTGTCTTTACGTTAATATTTTTTTTAAGGGACAAAAAAAGTTTCAGGCAAAAGCGCAAAAAATGTTTAATTACAACATTTTCAAAGAAACATTTTCATTCCGAAACAAAGATTTTGCAATAAAATAAGTTCATAAATATATATAATTAACTTTGTGAAGTAAAACTGAATGTACATAAAATATTTAAATACGGTATTCTTTGGTGAACAGTTTTAAAATAAATTAAATGAAGCTAAAATAGACATGTAAGAGTATGTAAAAAATACTGAAATTCATTTTGAAAAAATAACTTGAGAATTGGAAATGGAATTGGATAAATTATTTTATAAACTAAGCTAATTATGCGGATATACGGAACAAATAAAGACAGAACACCGATGGCATATTCTATATTTAGATTAATTGAATATATTTGCTTTATTCCATAAGTTTACTAGTTTGTAACTTTATCAACTTATCTTCATATTCTCCGCAACAAGATTTTGATGTAAAGTCACTTAGTGTTCAAGACTCTCTCATTCTGAAAAGAGCTTATCAGCAGTTGAGGTTTATAGCAGCAGTAAATACTCATCTCACCATGGCTAAAACGCAAAATAAGATTTTTGACAAGAATTTGGGCTATTGCCAAAAGCAATTCTCTGCACGACACAACCCAGCAGGAATAAAGATTTCGCTACGGCCGGATTTTAATGTCCGCACGCATTACACCAAGTGGCTTCAAAACTGGACCACATTATTCAATTCTATGTTAATTCGTTGCTTCGTTCAACCGCTGACTGCTTATCTAAATACTGACTTTATTCTTTTGCAAATTAAACATGATGTCGTGACGGGACAGGAAATCCCCACATTTTACTGGTGCAGGCATGAGGTCTGGCGACAGTTTCCTTTTGCGAAGACATATACAATTTGTGTTCTAACGAGTTCCAGAATGTCTTTTGTAGGTCATTCGCAAGGGCGTGATTCTGAAAAGGCTGCAGTCCATTCTTTGTAGAGTAAAATAGTTTGTTCTGAATGTATGGGAGTCAACTTAAATTGATGCTAGGACTTGATGCTTGTGACTAAACTGGAGTTTTGTATTTGAGGATGGGTGCCGTAAATTTATTTGAGTTTAAGTACATGCCAGGGAGCGTGTGAATAACCCCAATTTTTCTCCATGCTGATGACAAAGGATTTTCTGATTTTTTAAGTGGGTTTCGTGATTATTTTCCCCGGAAAAGGGAACGTTTAAATTAATTTAAAATTGAAAATATTTTATAATTCATAATTTCATTAAATTTCTTAAAAATTCGTATTTAAAAATAAAAATAATAACAAGTTACAAATTTAAGCATTTTTATTTATAGGTAGTACGCATTACGAAAAGTAAAACTATCTCATGAAAATTAAGTTTAATTTTGTCTTCTATCGAAGTTCACGATTTTGAAGTAGGTACGTGTGTACGTCATAATAAGCAAATGAATAACATTTTTAACTATGTTTTTAAAATGATTTTTGCTCGCTCGTTACTGCGCTTTTTTTTCTTTTTTGCTTGTTAACATCTATTCAAAAGATAATAGTAAATAAATTAAGTTTAGTGATTTCCTTAGGGTATTGTTTAAGATTAAGGGTATTCTTTTTAAATAACTATACATCCTGGATCCTTTTTGTCACTGAATTTCTTTTTTTTTTAATGGGTACCTATTAGTACCTACTACTTAAGAAAGCTTGTTTTATTTATTTGTGAACTAGTGTTAATATATTAGTTATTGTTTATTACTGATTTATTATTGAAGATTCAAAAAAAATTATCATTTTGTTTAAGAGCAAGTATTTATACATATTTTATAAGGATGTTGGTCAAAAAATAAAATTAAAAAATGAAATAAAAGAAATATTGCGTAGTAAAAAATTGTTTTTAACGGCTTTCATTTTTCTAAATTTGTTACTTTGCATTAAAAAAATTGCTTGCTCTTCTTTTTCAATTACTGGATGTAGAGAAAAAAATCAGAATCAAAATCGAAGAAAAACAAAAGCAGATGAAATTATTTAAAATATTGCTTAATGCTCCAAAGTCTTGAAAACTTAGATATTGTTCTCCATCCCTTAAGCTTACTTGGGCATTTCACAAATCATCTCTTATAAAATAGGCAACAGAATCCATTGACTTCTGTGAAATGCAAACGAAAATTCAAAAACAAATAGAGTTTGCGTACCTCGAGATGTAATTTAAACAATCCTAGTATCCTGCTGTTCTTGAGTTTTGGAATTTCCTTCTCTCTAACGTGTCGAATTTTTCGGTGAAAGAACAGAGAAAGAATAAGTGGAATCGGTTCAGCAAATGCAGCAAAAGCAAAATGTAATTGCTCGTTGCCTTTAACTTAATCTTGACGAGAGCTTGGAGAACATTTTTGCCACCAAATCTTTCTACCCTCCCCACTTGATGTCGATCTATTGATTTTCGAAACACTCTTATTCTACGGAAATAAAAGAGAACGAAATGAAGAAAACAATGACACCAATGAACAAATAAACAAAGAGGACGCAGAAACAATGATTTTGCCTTTCCGTCTGGAGACGGAATTTTGTTGTATTTAAAGGAACAATCAAGAAAAGAAATCTAGCGAACAACGAAAAAATGTAACAGCGTGCGTTGACTTAAGTGGAAGAAAGATAAATAAAGAATGACAGCCTTTTCTGCGAACATTTCCTTGATTTCCCTTCTGGGATATCCAAGTTTCCAACACTAAATGAGAAAAGTCTCATTTTAAAGAAAGAAAGTTAATTAAATAAAGAAGGAAAATCACAATCGACACATTTGTAAAAGTACCTTCATTTCATGTCGTGGAGAGAATTGAGGATGGGGAAAAAAATTCAACTGAGTTTTGTTTTCCCACATGACTTTCCCGGAAATATATTTGTACGAATCCATCAAAATTTTCTCGTGTTGGTTTAGACCTTCTTTGTTGTGGTACTTAAGGCTTAGAACTTCGCTCTTTTTTTCCTGCCAGGGAGCGTTAATTTAATCAAAACATTGGACAGGAGTTCCGTAATCCTATGTACTTATTTTTTAGAACTTTCAATGAAAAAAACATCTATGGACTTTGGATGTTGAAAGCTCATTAACTAAATAAATACCGTTCCTATTAGAAATAAAATGCTAATCAAAGATTTTTTTTTAAACTTGTCTCGTGAGATAATTAGAAATAAAATTTACTTAACAGCTGTGCTGCAGATAAGTATTTTGTTTTGTGAGCATTGAAAAGAAGAATTAAATAACTAAAAAATACCACTTCTACAGTTAAAGAATGTTTACCCAATGAAAACAACCGGATTTGAATTTTTTTAGAAATTTCTAATGGAACGTAGCGTATAAGGTGTTCCATGTAGGTAGGTTTAAGTATTCCCTTTGGTTACCAAAGCAACTCCTTCAACCGTTTTGGAATTGGCTACACTGTAAAAAAAATCTGTAAAATTTACGGAAAAAACTGTCAGCCAGGACGCCAGTTTTCTTCCGTTTATTTTACAGAAATCTTCCGTATTTTTATTATTTATTCAAGCTGATTTATTATTTTATGAAGATTAAAAAATGAAACTATACTTTTATAAATACATTTCAATATTTACTATACTACTACGAAATACATGTATACAAAGGTAAATTTCCGAATATGCCTCTGTAACAGATGACAAAAAACATAATAATAAAATATTGATTAGGATGCAATGAAATGGAAGTTGCAAACGATTTAAGACTTACTCGCTTTAAATATAAGATCGAAAAACTCGAGCACGAGAACCAAAATCCAAACAGGCGGGCGAAATTTCGAAGAAAAACAAAGTACGCGGTGAGGCGATGGTAACAGTTAACGCTTATAACCGGTTACAGATTCAAAAAAACAGAGAAATCCTGTATTTTATTACGAACAGTTTTTTTCTGTAAAAAATACGGATAACTTCTTCAAAATTTACAGTTTTTTTTACAGTGTAATACCCTTACTTTCAGCCAAAATACCTTCAAAATGTTCATGGATTCATCTAAATCATTTTGTGTTGCCAAAATTCAAGTAAGAAAGCACTAGTTTAATCA
Source organism: Uloborus diversus (assembly GCF_026930045.1). NCBI lineage: Eukaryota > Metazoa > Arthropoda > Arachnida > Araneae > Uloboridae > Uloborus > Uloborus diversus. The sequence continues at coordinate 181,200,232 of NC_072734.1, forward strand.
AAAAACACAATGACAGTTTATGAAAAATAAGTTTATATTTAGGTTGAGCTGTTTTTAAATATGTAGAATAATAGCCAAGTTTAAAGAATAAAAAACTTTCCGGTTAAATAGCTACTAATAACACTAGTCAACAAAAAATAACTTTTTGCTCTGCATCCTGGTTTTAAATAGTCAATTTCTATTAATTTCGGGTCAAAAAAAATGAAGTCGGTGGTGGATTTTTTTTATTAGCTCTTGTTTTCAAGATGCATTGAAGCCTGCTGGAGAAAGATACACAGAAAACACATATTGATTTAAAGGTAATGTTGAAAAGGAAAAAAAAAAAACCTGTGCAATAAATGTTATTAAATGGGTCATATTTTATGAAACAATGCTTATTTTTTGGAAACCAGTGGTTGCTTTTTGCTTATTGCTGTAAACGCTTTATTTTCTATTGCTTTTTATGCGGCAAAGAAGGGCCATTTCTCGTAATAGTTCAGCAGCATTTGGTTAGCATTAACTCAGCCCAATGACCCTGATATCTGCGATACATTGTAAAGATATCTTGATGAAAGCTTTCCTCATGCTCACTGCGCATAGCTTTAGTTTTTAAACTAACTATCCTGAAAGATGTGAAAAAGTAGAGTTTTAGAGAGACATCATTCATCAATGGTCACAGAACTTCCGCAGGTTTTCGTCTTCGTTCTGCTGCTTAGAAATACTTGTAATATACCCTTAAAGGCTTCTTGAATATTTTTTTTTCTCTCTTCGCATTTTTTTTTTTTTTTTCAAAAACACTTGATTTTCATAATAACGCGAATTTGGAGGACCATTAAAAATGTTCTCTTTAACCTTAGCTTCAGTATATCTTAGAAATTTCCATCTAGGGTATTGGAAAATTGTCTTTGTTCACAGGTTTCACGAAGTTCTTCATTATTCCCAGCAGAATGAGCATGGGTCGTAGCAGAAATCGAGGTGATCTACCTAGAACTAGATATTTTGGCTGATTTTGGGCATTTAAATTTCTTTTGGTCCATTTCGGTTTTCATGTAGTGAGATTTTCTCTCCCAACCTACGGTCAAAGTTTAGAGGACAGTCAGTCTCATAGGGAGGGTTTCTATATGCCACGAAAAAAGAGCATTAGTGAGAATTCACTATCCTAGTTGGCCATGTTTATTAAAACCTAGAGCTGATCCCAACTTTTTATGGTGATTTTCGTGTTTAGCAAGGCTAAATGATTCCGAAATAGCTATTTTTGAGCCGGATGCATTTTTGGTGTTGACTAGTGTAACAAGAAATAAAAATAATAAATTTCCAAGAACTTCAACTTTCTACGTGCGAAACGCCTAATATATAATTAGTCTAAAACATATTTATGTAACGAAATCCCCAATATCATCATCGTAATGACCCTGTTGAGTGTTCAACCGAATGTTATGACTGAGGGGGGGGGGGTAAAACACATAATACAAATATAAACACACGCAATAACAGTTTCAGCATCAAAACAAACAGGAAAATGCATAATGTTTGAATGCTATCATGGCTATTAAAATGTTATCTTGGAGCATGTCTTTGTGATCCCATTCAGTTAAGAATATGTTAAAGATTCAACTTGCATTGGCCTGAATTGCCTTTCGTCGAAGTTTTAAGTTTCATTAAATTAAATAATCTGCAGTCGAAAGTAAAGGGCATTATCTGTAAATATTTTCTTTTTCCTATTCTTTTTTTATCTTTTGTACTTTATTGCACAAGCTTGCTTCTATAGTTTCCGATTTAAATAAAGTAAGAAATAGACGTAAATTGGAAATTTTCTAAGGGTCAGAAAGAAATGAAAATATATCTGAAAATAAGGGGTTGAACCTCCTTCATTTCTTTACTGTCTTTCCCCTTCCAAAGGTACTATATTAAGACGGATAATGATATTTATTCATCTACTATTATAGCAATAAAATGTAGCACCTGTAAAAGAGACAAACGTTGGAAAGAGAAACTGTCAGTCCCTTTTTGTGAAAATACGAATGGAAACCAGAAAATGAAGCCCTTGATTATTGGTGAGTCTCTTATGCAACGATGATTCAAAAACTCCAGTAATCCATGAAAAGCTATAATCGAAATACGTGAATGGCAGATTTATTCATCAGTAATTAAAAAAGCATTTGACGATAACTTTCCAATGAGTAAAGATTGCTGCCGCTTTTCGTAGAAAACTGTCTGGCACATCTGTACAAAATTAAAGGCTTACGGTGACATGACATGATGCGGTTTTCAAAGCGAGGGTTTTTTTTTCTTTTTTTTGTTCAAGTAAAAATCGTTTCTGTTAACATAAAATAACGTATTACATTTTTCGTGAATCCTTCACAAATGTAATCCAACTGGTGTTCTTGTTAAAGCGCCACCAAAAAGAGAAGTGAAATTTAAAAAACATTGTGCGTAAAAGGGTTGGAAGCAGTAGATAAATGTCGTCGGTACCATGCTAAATTAAGAAATGAGACAGTGAGAAGCAAAGGGATGTAAGTAGACGTTTTTAAGTTTTGAGTAAAACGACTATAAAGATAACGTCCTAGGTAGACTTTCGTTGATTTCTTTTCTAAATCATGCTGTACAGCAGCATCTACCAGGGCTACTGGCACTATCTCTTGCCCCGAGACAGATGAGGAGTTCACCTAGCATCTGAACTGGTTATCTCCAAATTTTTAATTTTGCCACTTACATCCCTTTGCTTCTCAAAATTTCTTTCTCCTTTGCATCCCTTCCCTTTGCCTCAAATGTGAAAATTGGGACTTTTTAGGAGATCCAAGTCAGTAACCTTTTTACACCTACGCGTTTAGTTATGTCCAATGTTTTAGTTACTATAGATAATTTTAAGGGTAAAACATTCTTTTGAAGTAGCCATAATTAGTAGGTTGCCCTTTTTGAGCACTACGGCAAGCCATCGAATTTGAATATGCGATTCGTAATTTTTTACAGTCGCTTGTTTAGCATGGTACCGACGATATGTTGTACAAATATGCACAGTAAAATAGTGTCTTTTCTCGAATGCATTTCTATAATTGAATTTTGTTATTCGATTTTCTGATGCCTACAACTCATGTCACTAAAATTTTTGTACCTTATATTTTTACTGCATTCTTAGATGTGTTTTTTTCCCACGTTTCAATTTCCAATTTTGAAAGCAATTGTTCTGCAAAGAATCATTTTCAATCGATCGCGTAAGTTTAATCTTTCTTTCAAACCATGCTCTTATTCACGATTCCAATGTAATGTAAAATTCTTTTCTCAGCAAATATATTTCGAAACGGGTTTGATTGCATAGGGAAAACTGATTCAGTTATTTAATATTTCTCATTTTCAATTTTCAATTCCTTGTTTTGGAAGTTAAAAAAAAAGCAAATCAAATTCCACTGTACGTAAACCTTTTTCAGTAAAACTACTGAAAGAAAACTTAATGGCACAAATTATTTCCTTTTATACCAGTCAGAATTGTTATAAGAACATTGACATACAAGTGCATATTCAAAAATGAAAATAAAAAAAAAAACACCGTTTTTAAAACACGTTATACACAAAATTAATTTAGCGCAAAAATAATTTAAAGAAATAACGCGTTTAGTTACAATAAATTAATAGTTTTTGTAAATTGTTAATTTGGGCTAATATATCGATTTTGAAAACTACTGTAATTTATTTTGTACCGCATTAAATTTTAAAATGTTTGTCGTCAGTACGACAGGTAACGAACAAGGAACGTACCTTTTAAAAAGTTTGTAACCTGCTTGACTGCCTTTTTTCCCAGAACTTCATTATACGTACATTGTTTTTACCTGTTTAAATAAATGTTATTTTATCATCTCTACCAAATAAACAGTATTAACATTTATTAGATTCATTCCCATTTCATTTACCTGATTTTTCCGAGTTTCGTGTATTTTTCCTTGTTTATTGGACTTTAAACAAAAACACTGCATTTTCATTTACACAGCCAACTGGTTTGGTTAATTGACTTATTACAATGGATTTCTTTTATTTTTATTAATATTTGTTTCGGTTGATATGCACGTTGTTTTCTAGAGTAGAATAGAGATTATTCTTTTAATGCGTCACATGTCTCTTGTTTTGAGCATCAGTTAAGATATTGACTATCAGTTTGGAATCCCTGTGAAAGAGTATAACCTTAATAGTGTATCTGTACCTTTTCATCACACTTGTTTGTCACTACGATATGCTTAAAGTATGTCGGAAATTCTGAACAATAATTTTTGACATTTCACTTTAAACTTTCTCACGATGTTCTTTTAGCATCAAGAAGTGTACTTTACCCTGACTAGGTCTAATCTGAGAAATAGAAGTAACAACAAGAACATAGTCACCTTTATATTCAGCAAGTAACCGCCCTATAGCCAGGGCTAAGGCAGAAATACATAAAATACAGCGCCAGCTCAGTCAATTCCAGCCGAGGACTGCAGTTTCGTGATTATTAGCACTCATCAGCCCGGCATAGGAGTGACTGAGCTGGAGGTGGAAAACCTCTTAAGGAAGCCAAGAGTTCCAATCACTGGTAGCTAATATGGAACTAGCACAGACCAGACGAGTGACCGAAACAATGGTTCGGTTTAACTCGGAGAAGGAGATTGGATGGTGATTTACTGAAGCATTATCAGATGAAATGTACGAACCGGAACTTTTTAACAAAAGTTTAAATAATTGAAATGATTAAAAAAGAAACATATTAATCTTTACTAATAATAAAGCTGAAAATCTGGATATCTGTCTATCTGTCTGGATGTCTGTTACGCGCATAGCGTTTAGACCGTTCTGCCAATTTCCGTGAACGTTGACACCAAACTAGTTCGTAGTATAGGGGTGAGCACTTCGAAGCGATTTTTCGAAAATTCGAATTTGGTCTTTTTCTATTCCAATTTTAAGAACAGTTTAACGAGCAAACTATCATAACGTGGGCGAGCAAATTAACATTGACATGTTGGCGAGAAATTCATCATCCATTATTTGGAAACTAGAAAATCGCCCGTCAAGGTATGGCAGGTGAAAATTGCTTCTACATTTGGACGAAGCCATTGCCTGTCTGGTGACATTTTGATAGTTGAAATTGTAGCCATGACTCTAGTGGATTAACCCTAAACTCCTGTAGGTAGTGTGCATTGTTGACCATTCTTTCGTTTCTTCATTCCCCTGAAATGACACAGTCTTACCAGTAAAAACAGTTAAGTTATAGATCGAGTTGAGCCTTGTCACAATAAAGCCTTTCCCTGCATGTTAAACATAAGCAAATAACATTATCAAATTATCATGCCGTGGCTCGAGTTTCATTGTGGAAAAACACGCGTTACTCGAACATCGGGCATTATATATGTGAAGATATATATGCGAACCAAATGACGATTTAATTTTTTACCATTGGCAAAATCGTGCGGGTACCGCTAGTCTTCTTTATCTTCTTTACTAATAATAAAGCAGAAAGTCTCTCTGTCCGGAGGATGTCTTGATGTCTGTAGGATGTCTGTGACGCGCATAGCGCCTAATCCGTTCGGCCGATTTTCATGAAATTTGGCACACAGTTAGTATGTAGCATGGGGGTGTGCACCTCGAAGCAATTTTTCGAAAATTCGATGTGGTTCTTTTTTTATTCCAATTTTAAGAAAAAAAACTATCATAAATGACGAAATTATCATAACGTGGAACCGTAACATGGGCACAAGCCAATTGGCGAGATACGAAATTATCATAACGTGGAACTGTAACGTCGGTACAAGCCAATTAGCGAGAAAATTCACCATACATTATTTGTAAATATACAAGCGAATCAAAAGACCTTTAATTTTTCTATTACGGGCGAAGCCGTTAGGGTGCCACTAGTTACTAATAATAAAGCTGAAAGTCTCTCTGTCCGGAGGATGTCTGGATGTCTGTAGGATGTCTGTGACGCGCATAGCGCCTAGACCGTTCGGCCGATTTTCATGAAATTTGGCACAAAGTTAGTATGTAGCATGGGGGTGTGCACCTCGAAGCGATTTTTCGAAAATTCGATGTGGTTCTTTTTCTATTCCAATTTTAAGCCCATTTTTCACAGAAATTTAATAAAATGGGAAAGAATTTTTTCTGAAAATTACCTTTCTTTTCTTTATTTCTTTATCTTTCTTCTTTTCTTTTCTTCTTTATCTTTACTAATAATAAAGCTGAAAGTCTCTCTGTCCGGAGGATGTCTGGATGTCTGTAGGATGTCTGTGACGCGCATAGCGCCTAAACCGTTCGGCCGTTTTCCATGAAATTTGGCACAAAGTTAGTTTGTAGCATGGGGGTGTGCACCTCGAAGCGATTTTTCGAAAATTCGATGTGGTTCTTTTTCTATTCTAATTTTAGGAACAAAATTCTCATAAGATGGTCGATAAAAAAAACGAAATTATCATTACGTGAAACCGTAACCAAGCCAATTGGTGAGAAAATTCACCATACATTATATGTAAATATACAGGCGAACCAAAACACCTTTTAATTTTCTATTACGGGCAAAGCCGTGCGGGTACCACTAGTTAATAATAAAACTACATTTTTCAGGAAACATTTAACTAAATGATAACTTTAATTCCCTTTCATGTTTCAAAACGAAAAAAATAATAATATTTTTCAGTTAATTTTTTAGTTAGCATTGTAAAAATAACCATATACTTAAGCATAGTCGTTGATATTATTGTTCAGTAATATATTTTTCTACCTTTTCCCACACGTTTTGCAAGTCCTTAATCATTTTACTTGTACTACACACGATGCCATCCATATTATAGAAATTTACAATTTGATCGTTTTTGCTCATTCTTAAATACGCATTCAATCCATCTCATTTTTTTAAAATTTGATTGTCATATTTACTAAAAATTAGCATATTTTATATCTATTCTAATTTCCATAGTCATTATAAAACATTACAAAAATAGATTTACTTAATTAACAACACTTTCCTAATTAGGTTTTGGACAAAGTTTCAAACGGAATAAATGTAAAAAATGCATTGAAAAAATATTGCGTTAACTAAATGAAAAATTCCTGTTGCTAGAGAATACGAAGCATGCAATTATAAGGACGGCATTGCTGCTGAATATAATAGATGGTTTAACAATTATGTAGAATAATGAAAAAAAAAAGATATTTCTATTCTTTCACGTTAATGAAATGATGTTAAAAAAACATTGCATTTCTGTCGACGGTTTCTATTATTTTGTTTACAGTGAATGCAATCTTTTATTTAGATTTTCATTATTAAGAAGATTGTGTAATTGTTTCTAGTAAAATGTTAATAAAATTGCGTTCTGTTTATCATTTTTGAAAATAATATGATTCATAAGTTCTTTCATAATTTAGTACTTTGTTTAGAAAGATGTTCATTAAAATATCACGTTAGGCAGACAATTCTTCAGTTTTAAGCAATTGTCATTTATTTTTTAGGACGAAATCCTATAAAAAATTTGTGTTACATTTTAATCAAAAGGATTAAGAATTCTGTATGTCCGTAAATCGTAATATCCGACGTTGATTTCGACAAAAGTTTACTTCGGTTTTTTTTTTTTTTTTTTCACATTAGACATATATGTTATAAAGTCCGAAAAACAAATGTTTTACGATCTAAAAGTCTTTGAAATGATACATTTTTAAATTGACAATTCTCATATTATGAGCATTTTTTATGATATAGTATACTAAAGAAGTATTGCGCAAATAGCAAGAAATGAGCAATTTAATTCGATGTTTGAAAACACAAATAATTTAATTTGTAACATTGTCCAGTTAATTAAAGGAAGATGGTCTTTTAAAACCAGTTTTAAAATAAATGAAAGATTTTTACAACATGTATAGTCATAGCAAAAAAATAAAAGAAATCTAGCCAACATTTCAGGTATAATAATTCAAAATTTTCCATTAAAAAGAGTAGAAAAAGAAAAAAAAACTGAAATTAATAAAAGTACAAACTCCCATTTAGTAATCTGGGTTATGGCTTATTTCCTTGAGGCGGAAGGGAAATGAAAATTGGTTACGTCGGGTAATCAAGCAAGATAGGTTACCAAATACATTTTAAAGCTCCATACATTATAATTTATTTTTAGTATTTTTTTGTGAATAGCTTTCGGGCGATCACCAAAACGTTTTTCTACACCAAGTAATATTAATAATTATTAATGCGAAAAAATGTGTCGACGCTGGAGCAAAATCCTTATCTAAACATTCCACATCGATTTTTCAATTATTTTAAACACGAAACACGTACCTTAGAAACTTTTGGAATCGTTATTAAAATATAAAGAACGCTAGAACTTTATTTTTTTTACTACACAGTGGAAATTATGTTAAAGTATTGGGGGAAATATTGATTCAGAGTACATGATTTTGATTTTTTTCAAACATCAACTTTTTTAGAGGAAAAAAGAAAAGTTAAAATAATATTTTTTTTATTCTGCAGATATTATGCCAGAAGGAATGTTTTACGAAAGCATATGAATTAATCACTTTTTGTTTAATCGATGCTCCAACTAGTACGGGTGTTTCTTTAATATTTTTTTCTTTTACTTTATTCTTCCAAAGGAGTTTGCTTCAATTACACCATTGTTTTAAAGAAAAAGGAGTTATTGAAAAACAAGCTATGCAGTAAGGCAATATATGATTTAAATATTACAACATGCATTAAAGTAATGCAATCCACAGTATTCATCGTTATTTGATTCTTTTTCACCGATGATGAAAGTATTGAACAAAACGTCAGATTAATTGCCTGTTTTGTGTGTAACATATTTTCATTTACCTCTACAAAACTAATTAAATGAGAAAATGTCAAGTACATACGTAAAATTATAAATGTTTATACATTTGAAAACGCCCGTAACATGTGACTTGTATTCTGTTTTTAAAACTTTTGAGATTGATTTATTTTTTTGTCTTGTGTGTTGTTTTTTCGTTCGTTTACGTTTTTTATTCGGTGTTACTTATGCATCATTTTCGTTTATTGTGATTCAAACTTGTATTAGGAAACACTTGAACTACTTAGCATGTTTTTTTTTACTTCGTTTTACAAAAAAGGAATTATTGTATTCGCAAAAAAAAAAATTCACTCAAAAATCGGCCTTAATTTCCATTTTGCACGACCCCGAATGAATATTGATTTTTTTTTCAACCCCACCACAAGTGGGTAAGTGCCTAAGAACGTATAGACGAGCAAAATATCCATTTGACGCTTCCAGAGTTTATTACAATGAGTTTTCTCGTGACGTCTGTATGTACGTATGTATGTCTGTGCGTATGTATGTCGCTTGACTCATGAACGGTGTGTCCTAGAAAGTTGAAATTTGGTACGTAGACTCCTAGTGGGGGCTAGTTGTGCACCTCCTCTTTTGTTTTCATGTAGGTGGTTCTGAAGGGGTATTTTGTTCTTTTTTGAGGGGAATCATTGTTAATTTCGATGTAAACTCAAGTGGTGTTACAATTTGGTAGACACTGGGCGATTTATCGCCAGTGTTTTGGTCGCCAAGTTTTGTCGCCAACGTGGCAACAAATTTAGCGATTTTTTTAAAAATCTGGTTTCAAATTGGCCACTGTTGGTGATATTTGGAGAGTAAACTATTTAATCACGTTAAAATTGCCAATATTTGGAAAATGACATTAAATTGGAGTAAAAGGAAGTCAGGTGATGCACACATTAGCTTGTTTAAAATTATTTTTGAGGGCAAGGAGTCATTAATACAAACATTTACCAACTAGTTCTTACATTAAATGAGGCAGGGTAAAGTGGAGTGAGGCAAATGGATGTAAGTAGCAAAATGAAAAATTTGGAGATAACCAGTACAAATGGTAGGTGAACCTTTTCTTTTCTCTTGGGGCACGAGATGGTACTAGTAGCCCTGATAGTTGCTGCTATACTGCATTATTTAGAAAAGAAACTTCAATAAAAGCTTTCCTCGGATGCTAACTTTAAGCGCGTTTTACTCAAAACTTCAAAACGTACATTTACATCCCTTTGCTTCTCACTGCCTCAAATAAAAATAATACTTTGTGATTAAAAATCTGCAAAAAAATTTAAAAAACATAATCAATAATAACTAAAATTCATTTAAGTTAAAAAAATACAAATCAAAATTTGATTATTATTATTGCTGTCTTTTTTTAGGAACACCGACTCTTTTAATGCAGTTTACTTCGAGAATGGGAGATAAACAGGGCAACACCAAATATTTCTTATACCTGAGCTACTGAACAAAAAAATATTGTGACAAAATCAACGTAAATGTTTGGTATAGATTAGTGTGGGGTGAAAAACTCTTTATAACAAATTTATAAATAAAATAAATATTGAAAAAACCTATATCAAAGTTGGCACAAATAAAAATAGTATGAAGAAAAAAAAATGATTTCTTTTTTTAAATTCGATGTTTACCTAATGTAGTTTGTAACGTCTTCAAATAGAATCAAAAATTATTGTGTATTTATTTGGTTTAGATCAATTGATATCTTATGGTAGCGCATATGTCTCAAAATTTACCAAAATAATTACATTTGACTCTTGATCAATGATTGTACTGTAAATGGTAAAGCCGTAGTATTTTCTACGCAGTCTGATAGAAAGATAGGTAACGAACATTGCGAAACATTAAAAAAATATATTTTTCTTCTTTATATTTTGTCAATGTCAAACCATAAAGTCTATGCACGTCCGGATTATGACAAGCATTTTTTCGTCTGCAGAATTCGCATGTTTTCCAGAAATCATGGAAAGGAGCAGTGTTCAGTCAAAAAAAAAAAAAAAACCTTAATTTTCAAATTTTTACTTTGGATAAAAATCTGATACGATGCATGAGTTTAAGTACTCATATACATCCTTACATCCTTTCACAAAAAAAGATGCACTTCTACAGACTGCGAAATTCAAAATTATATATATATATATATATATATATATATATATATATATATATATATTGCTGCATCATATTTTTATATTGATGACTTTTTTTTCTCACTATGTAAATACCTTATTAAATTATTTAATAACATATGCATTCATCATAATTTAAATTTACTTTATATATATTTTTTTTTCTTTCGCAGGTAACACAAGTGTTCACATCTGAAGTCAATCATCGAAAACAACAACATGGAGCTATTCTGGCTTGCTGTGCCTTTTGTCTTACTCTACAAAACATCACAAGTAATGGCAGGTCAGTAAAATACCCTTGACTACATTTTATCATAATATGAACAATACGTGTTTGGATCGCTACCGTTATAGATATGTTCTCTGATCGCGGCTGAAATATTTTAGAAAATTTATTACATGGGAGTAGCAAGCAAGGAACCGCGAACAGATTTACGGTTGAATAAACTCTGCCCAAAGTAATGTGCACTGTGATAATTTACGGACGATAGATTCGTAAAAGATCTGCATGAGAAACAAAATAAACTTAACCTGTTCTCCGGACGGCTCAAAGGGTTGTAAATCTTAGAAAGCTTCAATCAGTAACTTTGAAGCTGGTGCTCATCGTTAAACGGTCTGTTAAGGCAGGGATATCTTTTGCTTTGCGTTTGTTTGGTTTCACTTTAGAATGTTTAGGGGAGTAATAAAGAAGGCAATAATTTACATGCACACTAGATCCAAATTATATGTAGTTTACTGTTTAAAATGTACTACCGAATTGTTGAAAAAAAGTATGAGAAAGAAAAAAAAACAGTTAGTAAAACCTTTTATTTCTTCACGTATTTGAGTCTTCAGTTTTGCTATTGCATTTTCAAATGTCCATATTGTTTCTTTTAAAAGCGTTTTCAGGTTGTTTGCATACACGTTTTACTATGCATACCCATATGAGGTAGTTAGAAGCAAAGGGATGTGATTGCATAAACTAAAAATTTTAAGAGAACCAGTACAAATGGTTGGTACAAATGGCCTGTCTTTGGGAAAGATATAGTACTAGTAGCCGTTGTAGGTGCTGTCATACTGCATAATTTGGAGAAACGTTTCAAAGAAAGCGCAACTTTGAACGCGTTTTACTCAAAACTTAAAAGTTTCTACTTACATCCCTTTGCTTCTCACTATTTCATGTGCAATCAAAATTTGATACCGTGTCACTTTTTGAAATGTTGACAAGTTGACGTCACAAAAATAACACTTGTTTAACCAAAAAAAAAAAAAGCTTTTCACGCATTATTTTATAACAAACTGTCGGGTATAACTAGCTATTATTTTTCCCCCGTTTTTAACTGGATTCAATTAACAGAAAAGACAGTGCAAAAGTCATATGAAACAATTGCCGACTTTTTAATTCAAAAAGGAACTATTTTAAAAGCATTTGATTAGTTTTTAAATTTCATTATAAACCATTCTTCGTTGTAAGAAGCTAGTTTTCAAATCAAGAAAAAAGACTTCAACTGCAGTGTATTATCAGCGGGGGGGGGGGGGGGAAACGATTGAAAATCTCATTTTTGACCAAGCATTGAAATGCACTCTAGATGAAACTGTGAGAAGCTAAGGGGTGTAAGTGTTCATTTCTAAATTTTGAGTAAAACGCGTTCAAAGACAAAGTTCTAGGTAGGTTTTCATTGAGAAGTTTTTAAAATCATGCTCCGTAGCAGCACCTTTCTGTGCTACTGTAGTTCTATTTCTACCCCAAAGTCAGAGGAGAGATTCACTTTCTAGTTTTACTAGTTATATCCAAATTTTAATATTTACCACTTTGATCCCTTTAAACCCGTCGGCAATTTATTCTTTTAATGTTTGTCCGTAATGACAAAGGTTTTAGCTTGTAGACCATACGGTTTGCAGACATATGCACAACCTCGCACTTTTTCATGGGGGAGGGAGCATGTGCACATAAATAATAATGATACTAGTCTCTTGTCAGAAGAAGTTCCTACAACAAACCTTTAATGCGTGTTTTCCTTACTTTACTCAATTACGTATTGAAATTAGTTGCGGAAAAAAACCTAATACCAAATTTAATCATAATAAGCTAGACACTTTTTGTACCCCAAAGGAAAAAAAAGTTCAAAACCCCACATCTATTGCAGACTTGCATCTTATGCAACACTCTTTCTGAAAGAAAACTAGCTGTGTCTTAGAGATACTGTCTATACGCTTAATTCCTGGCAGTTCAAAAGAACTTCATGAAAAAAAAAAGTTTATCCTTAGTTTCACTGACATTTTAAATTTCCTCCCTTCTTAAAAAAAGCAGGTTGAAGGAAGTTTTGTGTCTGCAAAACTGCGGGGACACCAAAAATATAACTATTTTCTGCGCGACAGTGTTATGACGTCCAAATCCTTTTCAAGAACGTTATGCGGGGAAACTCTTGTAAAAAAGAACAATTAATTCTACGTTATTTACGACGGTTGTGCTATATTTTTATTGTTTTAACCAGAGGTTCTCAACCGACGACCCCTGGGCCGCACCAGGACCGCGAGCTTATCTATGGGCTCTAATATTCTGTTCAGCATCACAAGTCGAAAAATGTGTTCTAGAAACTTCCTAAACAAATAATTATCTTTATTCGGTATTAAGAATATTTATTGAAAAAATGGAGCCAAATGGTAAGAAGTTGGTTTCTAAAAGAAAGTTCTTCTCTATGAAAATTTTGTATCAATAAAATAAGCGTATAGTAAAAATGACAAGTTCTTGTCTTGCGATTATTCTTATGTTTCCATGATTTCCCATTTCACATACAGCAACAAATGAAATATATTTTAATTTTACATGCGCTTTGGCCCGCAAGGGATACTTAACTGGAGGTGCAGTCCACGGGGGAAAAAGGTAGAAATCGCTGGTTTTATAATTGAGTATTTTTTTAGTGTTGCGCAGAAATGCTCCAATGTATTCAATAGCTTTAATCACATCAGAGCATTCTACTAACAGTGAAGTATTTTAAAATTATTTTACTTTATATATGCTAAAAAGAAGAATCACATTACGCATGCAAGCTTTCAAAATATATTTAAAGATGCCTAAATATTCTATATTCAAAATAAATATCGAAATATATATGGAAGATATTCAAACCGCAGCTCCTTTTCTCTTTCTTTCTTTCTTCGTAACGTTCACCGCAAGTCTATTGGCAAATATTTTATATATTTAAGGAATTTTATTCTACATTCTTCCGTTATCGAAGCTGCTCCATTGTCTTACAGCGGCCGTACTTTTCAGGCAAGAGATTGAAATCTATTTCATGTATCGATCACTCCGTTCTGCATGCGTATACCTTATTTTAAAATTTAACAGCCACATTTGGAACACGGGAAATAACAATGGATGTTCTTTTTTCGCTTCAGTTCAGTTTAGATAAAATATGCGTGCTATTGAATTTCTGAGTATGTTTGGTGAAGCTTTTGCTTCAAAAATGGCATCCAGGAGAAGGATTTTTTCCCCGTTATTTGCAATTGCTTTTCATCCGCTTCGATTATTGTTACTTCTGCGTGTACCAATTGTCAGTCGGAAAGGGTTATTATAATTTTTGTTTCTTGAAACAAACAGGTATTGAAGTTTTGGGCTAAAATATTTAGTGTCAGTGCTTTGAAATACTTATTAGATTGTATAAAATAGTCATAAAATACTTTTTTAGATTCATAATAATTTTTCTGTACGCATTATGTTTTGTGAATTACTTATTTTAAGAGCTTTTGGAATTGTATTTCATTTGCTTTAATTATTGGTACTTCTACTTGTACCAATTGTCAGTCGGAAAACGTTATTATATTTTCTGTTTCTTGAAACAAACAGGTGTTGAAGGTTTGGGCTAAAATATTTAGTGTCAGTGCTTTAAAATACTTATTGAATTGTATGAAATAGTCATGAAATACATTTTGTCTTCATAAAATTTTTTCTTCACGCATTATGATTTGTGAATTACTTAATTTGTGATCATTTGAAATTGTATTATATTTGCTTCGATTATTGATATTCTGCGCGTACCAGTTTTCAGTCGGAAATGTTATTATATTCTCTGTTTTTTGAAACAAATAGGGGCTGAAGTTTTAGGCTAAAATATTTAGTGTCAGTGCTTTGAAATACTCATTGGAGTGTCTGAAAATAGTCATAAAATACTTTTAATCTTCATAATAATTTTTCCAGTATACGCATTATGTTTAGGGAATTACTTAATTTGTGAGCATTTGAAATTGCTTTTCATCCGCGTCGATTATTGTTACTTCTGCGTGTACCAATTGTCAGTCGGAAAAGTTTATTATATTTTGTTTCTTGAAACAAACAGGTGATGAAGTTTTGAGCTGAAGTATTTAGTGTCAGTGCTTTGAAATACTTATTGAATTGTCTGAAATAGTCAAAAAAATACTTTTTGTCTTCATAATATCTTTTTCTGTATACGCATTATGTTTTGGGAATCACTTATTTTAAGAGCATTTGAAATTGTATTTCATTTGCTTCGATTATTGTTACTTCTGCGTGTACCAATTGTCAGTCGGAAAAGGTTATTATATTTTATGTTTCTTGAAGTAAACAGGTGTTGAAGTTTTGAGCTAAAATATTTAGTGCATTGCTTTGAAATACGTATTGTATTATATGTAATAGTCATAATATGTTTTTGTTTTCTGTACGCATTATGGTTTGCGAATTTCTTAATTCGTGAGTACTTGAAATTGCATTTCATTTGCTTCGGTTATTGTAACTTCTGCGTGTACCAACTGTCAGTTGGAAAATGTTATTATATTTACTGTTTTTTGGAACAAACATCTGTTTGAGTTTTGAGCTAAAATATTTAGCGGCAATTAACATTCGTTGATATGCTTATTGGATTGCATGTGTAAAAGTAATAAAATTAATATTTTACGCAATTAAATTCTGTTAATTTATTTAATTTGTGAGTATTTTTAATTGTTTTTAATCGGCTTCAATTAATGTTACTTCTGCGTATATCAATTGTCAGTCGGAAAAGGATGTTAATTTTTGTTTTTGTTAAATCAAACAGGTGGTGAAGTTTTGAGCTGAAATATTTAGTGTCACTGCTTTGAAATACGTATTGGATTATATGTCACAGTCATAATATATATTTTTGTCTTTACGCATTATGTTTAGTGATGATTATTCAATCCATTTCGTTTGACCGATGACATGGATTTTATAGGTAAACTGTGAGCTATATGCTCAAATTTAACCTTCGTTTAAATTGCAATTTCAGAGCTTGTGTTTTTATTTTCATGGTCACACTACTTCATGCAGAGAAATCCTCCTTTATCAGCATAACATGTTAAAACATTCCATTTAACCCTAGCATCAATGAACGGGTTTGGGGGGGTTGGTTGGGGAACCTTTTTGCTACCTTCATTATAATTTTTCCCCTTTCTAAGTAGGTCTTGATGAAATTGCTTTTAATCCTTGCTATTTACATGAATCTGACCAAAACAGAGTTGTAACCGTGTTTTCAGAAAAATTTAGGGTGGAATTTTTAGCATTTAAATTTTTTATACCTATATTCAGTAACAAGGTACCCGGGTACCCATTACACTGCACATCATAAAAGATCCCTTTGAAGTGCTTCGGACACCAGTTTTGAGTATTCTCGTGTAAAATGAGCCGCTGAGTCAAAATATGACCACCATTTTTCCCACCACTCCCCCCCCCCCCCCGATGATATCGCGCCCCCTAATTTTATTCAGTTTTTGGCAGTTAAATAGCAATTATTTATATTTAATAGGGAAAACTGCATTGCATTCACCATTAATATTCTTCTGAAGGGTTAGAAAAGTGTATTGTTTAAAAACATGAACATTTTTAGCAAGTTGGGACACCTCAAGCAAGTACCCCCCCCCCCCCTTTAAAAAATCTAAAAAATCCCCACAACCGATATCCACAACCAAGTATTGGAGTCGCTTCTCATGCTCGAAAAATTTTTCACGCTGTAAAAAAATAATAACTAATAAACACTTAAAACATTGCATATTACATACGAGTCACACTGCAGATCTTAGACTCAAAGCAACTTTCCGTATTAATGACATTTATTCAAATTACATTAACAGATATAATTAAGATTATAAATGGAATTAAGTATATTCATAATATGGATTAATGTTTTTTATATTTCAGAGGGCACTAGACCCCATTGTTTATTACCATTCAATCAAATGCTTCGAAATTATCGGAATATTTGATCCATCGTGTAAACACCAGACTTCGTTTGGTTATAAAACAAAATAGTTGTGACTTTTGTTGCTCAAGAGTCTTTTTTGTTATGGTGTGAAGTGGAAAACAACATTACGGCTTTTTCTTCTTTTTCTTGATATACGAACATATTGTTAAATCGTCAGTAGTACTGAGTTAGGAACTTCGTGTCTCTCGATATGTAGACAATAATATTTCAGTTGAAATATATGATCTGTTTTTTTTTTTCTGAATATACCTACGAATTTTAGACGGCATGACAGCAAAGGTTGAGCAAATGATAGTTACGATAAAAATAACAGATAACATTTTTCGATGCAACAGGCCACCTATATGTGCTTTGCGGGCCCCATGTGATCCGCGGGCCGAAAATTAATATCACTCGTAAAATAAATAAAATACTACGAAGTCACTTTGAAATACCCAAGCGTAAAACCTAATACATCCAGTGTTACAAAAAGAAAAAAAAAAAAAAGACTGCAGAAAAACTGCACACACTGCTTTTTTTTTTTTTTTCTAAGAGACCATTTAGCGTGATACGTAAACATAAAACGCTGGAAAAACAGTAAGCCATTTCTTTTTTTGGTAAAAATAGGATACACATATTTCCCAAGATGAGGGGGGCATGAAACGTTTCAATTTAATAGAAGAGGTGTCCAAAAAAAAAATCCTGCTCTAAATCTCGAAATTCAAAATGGATAACAGGGTTCCCGGTTATTGAGGGGAAGGGAAAAGTTTGGTCATTGAAGCTAGGGTTAACCACACACAAATTAAATAAAAATAGTTTTTTGGGGTTTTTTTACAACTACTACATGAAAAAGTGCTCTTTTACGCATTTATTGCAGTTCCTCTGAACTAGAACCAGCTGAGTATCTGATGCAGGATTTCTTTGATCCATCATGCTAAAACATAATTTTCACATTATCACTTTCAGTAATTTTTCCTCAGTTTCATGTAGATAATTGTTTGCGGCTTCGTCCGCTGATTTATGTAACTAGATCCGAAAAAAAATGACTTAAGTGATTTTCGGAACGGCCGAAACCATGCAAAATCACAATTCGTTTTGTTTCCTCATCCCTAATACTAACTTAATTATCAGTTTACTATATTTTGAAACCGATTATAAAAGTTTCATTTCCTTAAATAAAATATTAAAATATTAAATATTTTAAAATAGAAAATATTTATTTTACTGTTTTTAAAATACAACAGTTTTATCAAATTTCTCATAAAATAGATCAAATGCTTTAAACATTGTATAAAAACAACAATTTTATACATTGTAAATCAATGTATAAAACTTGTTCTCGTTTTTAACGCTCCTACTGATGTCTAATCAGCGCGCTGTACTTTTTTTTTAATTTCATTATTATTCTACTGAACTAAGGCTTCTAAAATCTTATTGCCCTTAGGCAAAAGTCTAGTCATCATTCTGCCAAAGTCACCTTGGTTTCTAGAGGTTCGTTTGTCATTTCTTCAATTCTCTTTCTGATAATATCCCTTTTTACGAAAAGTCTGTTATGTCCTACCATTGTCTCAACGTTCATATCTTTTACAATCGCATAACCGTTTTTTGCTTCTCTGCAGTCATTTTGTTGAACAAAGAAACAATTGAATTTTCATGTTTTTTTGAAGTATCTTCCTACTTTTGCGAAGAGATTGTCATTTAGTTCAATACATGTGAGTTTTGTTTTCGTTTCACATTTAGGATTAGATTTAAAATGAAAGTTATTCTTCGTTGCATGATAAAGAGGTGTCTTTAATTTAGTTAAGTTACAGAATTTAAATTGCATGGTAACATGGGGCAATAAGTCTTTCCAATATGCTGCAAAATATGAGTTTTGCTTTCGATCTGAATAGTTATTAGAGCATAAGTTTATATACACCAATGGTAGACAATGTTATCAATATTTCGAATCAAACAACGTTTATATATATTTTTTTCTTAACACCAAAAGGACGGAAGTTGTCTGTGAAGTACTACGCAAAGTTTGTTTTTACAGAAATCGAAAAAATAACTATTCAAAGGAATTGAACTTTCTGAGTTTTCAAAATAGGACCCTTTTAAAGTACTTATTTATTAATTTAGTCTTTAGCGTTATGAAAATGTAAATATTAGGCTTTTAACCTAAAAAGATGTGGAATGGGGTATACAATAGCTCCTGATATATTCCGCAACAAAAATCGAGAAACTATTCCTCTCTTCTAATTACTGTAGCAGGAAAAAATAATATTCATTGCAGTTTCACTTTTATCTCCCTATTTTTGCAATCAGATAGCATTTCAAATGCTAAATACAGCCGAATGTCCACTAGCCAGACTTTTGAGATTTCTTTTTGAAACATAATCTGACATTTTATATTTTAGCGTTTTGAGATAATATCAAAGAAATAATTATGTACTCAGTTCTGAGTTAGTCCCAAGAAAAGATGCGTACGGCATGTGGACTGACTCAGACAGAAATTTATTAGGAATGTACTCAAAAATCAGGAAGATGCTGCACTAATGTTAGTGGTACATGAGTCACTGGCCCTTTCAGTATGTTTAGGTATACGGCAAATTTTAATTCCTCTAGTGTTAACCTGTAAATGCAATAGATGCGTAAGCGGAAGCAGAAACTGCTTGTTATCATTTTGCACACTATTTCTGAATTGTAAACACGTTTTTCGCTATATGCACGAATCTGTCGAAATTAAAGTAGAAACATGTAATCCCGAATGAAACAGAAAGAAAAATTAAAGCCAAAAAAAAAGCTACCTATTTTTGTACTAGAGTCGTCAAGGGCTGAGAGGTCAAAAAGACACGTTCCAGGATTTACCTGAGCCTAGGTTTCTACGTTATTTTGAACCATTGTAGCCTACGTCTTATGCGACAGGTTTTAAATTTGTAATTTTTTCTGGCATTGCTTAGAACTGTTTATAATCAGTATTACAAATTTTCGAATGGATTTTTAAATTGCAAACTATTTATATATTTTTAAATCTGTTTCGAACACTGATAAAAAAAAAGATATTGCCACTAAGTTGGGTAATGTATGAAGCTTAAATATTTATAATAGCAGTCGAAAAATTGTTTGTAAAAGAAATGAGTAAAATATAATGCTAATATAAAGTAGTCTTAACTTTTTACCCTTTTTAATGCTTTTTATTAGTACTTTTATGCATGTTGACTTTTTTACTCAATTTAAATATTACATGAACTTAATATAACTTAGGTATATATTAGGTGCTAGATGTCTAACACATTGCAAATTAAATTTGATAAAACATAATTATCTCAAAGTCATAGAAATCATAAAATTTGAAACTAATTACTTTGACCTAATTCTTTTAAAGACAGATTACAATTTAAATATTCCTATTGGCATTTTATAACATTTAAAAATATGTATTGCGACGCACACATTATACAGGGTGGCGCACCTAAAATATTTCCTTTTTCGAGAAAAAACACCTATTGACAATGGTCTGATAAATAAGTACGTGTTCTGTCAACGTTTTGCTATTTAAACTAGCACCAGGTGTAAAACTGCTAACATTCAGATTGACATATAAATAAGTGAAAGACGTGTGGTCGAAAACGAGAATTCGTTTCTCATATTTTACACCGTATGTTTGCATTTATATAAATTGCACAATTTCTACGAATGAGGACTCAAATTGTGTAAGTTGGCGTGAATCTGAAAACTGTCTCTAACAATGAATGCATAAGCGAACAAATTTTAATAATTCCTGCAGCTATCATAGTGGTTGAAGTATAAAACGGATTTCAGGAAACAAATTAAAGATTTTATTTGTTTGTTGACAGTGTTTCGTTGTTGATGGAGGACCCTTTTCACTATGAATTGTGCTTACGTCAACTTTCTAAAAGCATAGTAAAGGAGGAGTTTTACATAATCTGTTCATTTGAATAGTACATGCTAAGCATTCAAACTGAGTACAATGCTCACAAAAAAAAAAAAAAAAGCAACACCTTCGCATTTTTACAACAATGGGATTATGTGAGAAGTTTTGTTCTATTGATTAACGATAAATGTATGGAAAATTCAGCAAAACTTATGAAATAAACATTTAACAGCAGGAATCCGATAATTGTTTAGGTAGATGGGGCTGCTTCCGGGACAAGGCAAACTGCTGACCCCATGCTCAATTTTCCATTTCTGAACCTGCGTTTGAGTTTAGAAAAAAAAAATTACATAACCCCGTGTCAATTTAAGTCTAATGGCAGGATAAAGCTTTTTGAATTGTTACTTACCAGTTTTGCCCTATGGCACGGAGCAGAATCATCCTGGAAAATGACGTCTGGAACTGAAATAGAGTGATCCCGGATAGCAGAAAGCAATTTCTCCTCCAAAATGCCAATTTACACCTGAGCGTTTACTGTTCTTTGCACGAAGTGAAACCCACCAACTCCTTGATCAGAAATACATCCCCAAATTATCTGGGATACGGGATGCTTGACGGTGTGTTGAATGCAGTCGAGATGATATTCCTCTCCTTTCCTATTCCGCTCCTTGCTCTCCTCATCCGGGTGATGCAATTTGTTTTACAACCACTGTATGTTTAGTTTTTGACAAATATGTAAGTGTTTTCATATTTGTCAAAAACGAGATTTATTGAATTTTTTATAAATATGTTGAGGAAGCATTTAAAAATCTCAGCAACGTCCGGAAATATTAAAACTCACTATAGAGCTCACTTTTAATGTGTGAAGAATTTTAAGTTTTATTTATATAATCATTGAATTCAGTCAGAATTGGTAACACACCCTGAAATACGTTTAATAAAGTTTTTCAACGGTGAGCAGTAAGCGAACTTTCTGATTTATACGTTTAATTTGGGCTGATAAAAATTAACACATTTTGAAAAAAAAATGAATAAAATACTCCTAATAAAAGCACAATTTGCAGCTCATTTAAACTCTAAGTTTAATTCACAGACTTATAGAAAAAAAAACAACCTTGGAGAATAAGACATTGGAACATAAAGCACTATTCTTTTTACAGGCCATAAAATGTTTTGCTTAAAATTACGTTATATTTTTTAATGTGAGGAGAAACTACAATCACGAGGCACGAATTAGGTGTGTATACTATAGTTAAAAAACGCCACATAATTAAGTAATATAGTAAACGATGAGATGTCATAATACGCAAGACTATTGTAAAATTAAAACTATAGAGATTGAAATAAAATTTGGTTTCAACCAAGTTTTTAGAACATTAGTTCTAAACCATAAAACAAAATGAATTTGTGAACATGTCTAAGAACTTATCTTAAAGATCTACAATTACTTGTTAAGTTGATAAAAGCATAACAGAGTAAGATAGGAAATATTTGATCTCACAATATGCAAAAATGATTTTGAATTAAAAATAAAGGGACTGAAATACAATTTGGTATCAACGAATTTGCTTGAGCATTAAGGCTAATTCATAAAACAAAATAAATTTGTTCACCGGTCTAAAAACTTATCAAGATCTGCAATTACTAAAGAAGTTAATAAATGCATAACAGAGTGAGAAAATGAAATGGGAAATTTCACTATAGGGGATAGTGTTGTACCTTGGGACGTTTGATACCCATATTTTTGTAACCTCTCATAGTAACCTTCACCACTAAATGGTCGCATAGTAAAAATCAGCATCAAATGAGTAAAATTGACGATTTTGGGAGAGAAAGAAAATTTTATGTTTTTAAAGTAAATATTTTCTTCAATTTTATTTCATTTTCTGTCTTTGCATTTGTAAATTTAATCAATTGAATTTTATTTTAGTAAAATAGAAAAGTACTTTAAATATTTTGCTTATGAGAAAATCATGATGGTGCATCTAGATTGACAATTATTTTTTTTTATTTTTTTTTTAAACCACGTTTTGATTGTACCTTGGGACAGCCAAGCATATTGTACCTTAGGACACGACCCAAAGTACAACGTATGCATGGTTCTTAATAATCAAGA
Source organism: Uloborus diversus (assembly GCF_026930045.1). Taxonomy (NCBI): domain Eukaryota; kingdom Metazoa; phylum Arthropoda; class Arachnida; order Araneae; family Uloboridae; genus Uloborus; species Uloborus diversus. Next base: position 181,223,325 of record NC_072734.1, read on the forward strand.
TATTTTCAGGAACGTGAAAGAAAGTTCTAATATCATGTAGTCTTTTAAACACATTCAATGTAAGATAATTATTCATAATTTCGTATTAATAAACCATAGTTCATTATTCATGATTTAATTCACCACCATGAATTTTTTTTTCTGGTACAAAATTGGTTTAAGTATATGTCTGTTTCCTGAATCATGAAGACTTTCCCATAGTACAAAAGGATGTGTCCCAAGGTACAATAGGATGTTGTTTTTTGTGACAGCTTGGAACTTTTACTTTAAATGGCTGGTAATAGTTTATTTTCAAACTGTCTCAAATTTAAAAAATATGTTGCATAGAAGTTGGGGTATTTTAATATGACTTTTAGATTTTAAATTTGATTTAAATTATTGGCGTTAAAAATGTAAATATTACCGTACCGGAAGACTAATTTTTAAACTAGAAAATCACCCACCAATGTATGACGGATGAAAATTGCTTTTTGATTTTAGTGAAGCAACTGCCGGTTTGGATATATTTTGATCGTTGAAATATCGGGGCACTTAACTCAGAGCAATTGTTCATTTCTGGCAAAATCATCGTGGTCAAAGTACATTAACTATATTTGGTGCGACTATAGGAAACAGTTGAAAGACAAATATCAACAATCTCAGCTATTTTGCAAAAATATATACAAAACTATATAAATCGTAAAGTATTTTATGTTTGAAAATAACTTCATTGCTGGTGACGTCAGAGCGGTACTCGATCAGTGATTTAAATTATTATATATATGAAGATTAAAACTATAGGGCTCGAAATAGCTCCAGGACCAGCCTAGCTGGACCCAGAGCCTCTTGCTGGTCGTCACATTTGTATTAGTATCTGTATTTTTATTTGAAATAAAATTTTGCATCAGTCTAATGTCTTGAACATTAAAGCTAATGCATAAGACAAAATGAATCCGCAATTATTAGTGAAGTAAATGAATGCATTAATAGCAATTGTTGCGTACACAATTGATAAGATCGACGCTCATGTCCCGAGAGGTCTGCTCAGGTGAACCAAGACCGTTAAGTGAAAATAATTATAACTGCTGAAGCATTTAACCAAAAAGACAATTGCGAATAAACGCGTACATTTAAAGCCCCGCCCTCCGAAACTAATTTCTCCCCGGAGTGCCTTTTCTCCTTCAAGTTCGTTCTGTGATTAACATCATCCCTATTATTAATTCCACGATGCGTCGTTAAAGAGAATTACTGGATTTCTGGAGCTGGTTTCACGCATTCAGCACTCAGCAATATTCATGGGGAACATTCGTAGCTCCATCTCGTCCCAGTCGTACTGAAAAGAGAAGTAAGAAGTTTTTGAAATGACTCCGCTGTGAGTGACAAAACCAGTTCATCGGGAAGGGGATTAGTTAAGAAAGTTTTATCACCGACATTGGCGTGGATGGGATTTATAGACATACGTTTTGTTCTGTATTTTTGCTATGGTCTACACAATTTGCAGCGACATAAAACACATGCTTCTCGCTAGATGGGATCTGCTAAGAAGAATAAAGTCACGGCGTGTAAATGAAAGATCTGGTATTTGATGATAATGACACGCTAAGTTTCAATAGATAAAATGTTTCAATAAAAAGGCAAGAACTTCACCTCGATATATAGATAATTTTCCACAAATGTGCATTTAAAAGGTGGGCCCGAAGGGACTTTTTGTCCACCCCCCCCCCAAAAAAAAAATATTCATTGCGAATAACGATTTATTATTTTTTAACACTAGAACGACTGACATTTTTTGCATACCTTTTGTACATCCCCACCCATTTTTGGAGTGAATTCATTCAAAAACTCTTCCTGAGTGAGTTCACATGCCCGATGCACCTTCTTTCATCTATATATATAAAAATGAATGTTTGTCTTCATGTCATCCATGAACTCAAAAACTACCCGGCAGATTTGGCTGAAACTTTCACCGTTTGTTATTTTTGGTACTGGGAATGTTTATAGACCAGTTCGAAAAAAATCCGATCGATAGTTCCTTTTTCATTCCAATTTAAGTCACAATCCATTGGATAAATACGAAAAAAATTATCGGCTGCAGAAATTAATTCGCGTGAAAGATCTCATTGATAAGAAGTTAGCTGTTGCCATCTTTCTTGAGTTTGAACAAATAAATTCTTTCTTTATTGTTTTATGGCTTTTCATGCAACGGGGGGATTTAAAACTTTTTTTATTTGATATTTTTAGCGATTGATTGATCTTGCAAACTGCGTGAGTACAAAATTTGAGTATAGTCACGGCTTCACTTGATACCTGGACCGATTATTATGAAAATTGCTATATATATATGTATTTTTCCACGGAGAAGGTGCATAATATGCTCATTGAAGCCACTCGCCACCAGGTGGCACAGCTGAGTAGCAACTTCTGCCCCGTTCAACCGATTGTCATGAAAATCAGTATAATGATGTATTTTTTTGTTGGCGTAGCAACGCGCGTCGGGTACAGCTAGTGACTAAATAAAAATTTAGTACGAAATTATTTTTTTTGTTTTTCTCTCCATACTGGTCAAAAGTTTGGTCAAGTTTTTCTTTTCAAGAGCAATGACTACCATTAGGTTGGTAGGCAGTCTGTACTGTTTATAGCATTTGAATGTCCAACCGACTGCATAAAGAACGAAATAACAGGTTAAACTAGAGTGAATGGCATTTTTTTAATGCTACAACAATTAGGAGGATGGAGAAAAATAAATGTTTTAATTGTGAAATAGCTTAGGGGCCTCTGTGACCCCTCCCGTTTTTCTAGGTATAAGGAGCATTATTTACAGTACTATGAGGCGAAAGATTAAATGATTAAACAAACACTCAAATAGCGTCATATAATAAAAAGTCAGAAAGTTCCATGACGTTCCGTTAGATATTATCCGCGTTATTAAACAACAAAACTACACCAGGGGGCCACACAGGCCCCTCCGTCTTTCTAGTGTAAACAATAACTTCTAATATTTTTTTCTAATACTTTTTTCCCTAAATAAATCGCTATATCCGCTCCTACTTTTCCAGTTGGTTACTAGTATTCACTGTCTAGTCCTTCCTCGTTTGAAATTATGCTACAACAACTATGGTAACCGTTACTTCACATTTAATAATTTTATAGAGTTTATGCGGATTGTCTTTGTATTTGTTAAGGAAAATAATGTTTTGTATGTTTCAGAAAAATATTTCAAAGAAATCTTATATAATTTGTACGGCAGGGTGGTTCAAAAATACATGTAGAAAAAAAAGTTTCTCCTAGATACGGGGACACCCCTCAATATTTTTAGACTTGTGGATAGCAATATACTGGAAGAATTTTAGCTTCCTATTTCAACTGAAAGAGGATGCTCAACGCCCTCTCCCAAATTTCAATAGTATGGGGAGAGGGGGTTAAAAATACTTCGAACTGAAAAAACACAATGCTACATATTATAATATACCCTAGAAATATGCATATACATTGCAATAAAACAATTATTTACAAAAAAAAAAAAAAAACAGCTGGAGAAATAAAACATTTCTCAATTCGTGACATTTTCTATGATACGGCTAATGTTAAATTAAGGGATCATTGAGCACCCTCTTAAAATTATAGTAAGAAGCTAAAACTTTTACAGCATAATACTATTAGTAACTGTAAAAAAATAGGGGGTGTCCTGTAGGACTCGACCGATGCATCGGCCTGGCCGATGCATCGGCGCCGATGGTTCAACAATTTGGCCATCGGCATCGGCGGCCGATGCTAACTTGCAGGAAACATCGGCCCATCGCCCTAAAAACATCGAAAAACCGATGGAATTGGCCGATGTTTTCAAAAAAAAAAAAGACCTTTTGCTGTTTTACTTTTTAATGCAAAATAAACGGAGTTATTGTTTTCAAATAAAATTGTTTACTTAAACTTCAGTTTGAATTTCTATTTTAGTCACCCCTGAAAGAGTTTTTAATACTGCATTCAGGTACCAAACAAGTTAATTATTGCGTTGTTTCTTGCGGCTGGATGTACGTATATATCTCTCATAAGTCATAACTCAAAAATGGTAAGGTGTAAAAGGTTAAAATTTCGCACGTGGGGTGTGCGTACGTTCCGGTTGTGCACTTCCCTTTTGTTTTCGATCGGGTGTTCTAAAAATCCTATTTACTCTTTTTTTGCGGCTATTAATTACTTATTTCAATACAAAACTACTAACATAGCGTCTCAGACTGACGATCATTTGGTGATACACTCTATAACAAAAAAAAAATCGACGCACCAAGAAGGAGTGATCCGATTGAGACAAATATTGGTGAATAGGAAGACAATGCACAGAGTAGTAAATGATTATATTCTTAGAACAATTGAATAATTTACGTCAGAGATACAGTAACAAGTTCAATAAGTTATTGACCCGCCTCTAGCCTAGATACGAGCTGAAGCACGACGTGGGAAACACCGATAAAGCTCCCGGAGGTTGTCCTGCGGCATTTCCGGCTAAATTAACTCCCATTGCCGCACGAGGTTATCAATATTCCATCCCATCATATCCCAGACATGCTCAATGGGAGAGAGATTTGACAATCTGGCAGGCCACGGAAGAGTTTGACAAGCTTGCAGACAGTTCATAGCAACATGTGCCGTAAGGTTATCGGGCATTGTCCTGCTGAAAACCAGCCGAGGGTACTGCAAAAGGAACGGCAACAAAACAGGTCTTAGGATGTCGACGTACCACTGTGCAGTAAGTGTACCTCTAATTATGACCAAAGGGGTCCAGTTATCAAAGGAAATATCTCCCCATGCCATAATGCCTTGTTGAGGGCCAGTGTGGCGTGCAAAAGTGAAACCAGGATCCCTCCTCTGCCCTGGGTGTCTCCAAACACGTCTTCGATGATCGTAATGACATAGTTGGAAGCGAGATTCGTCGCTAAAGGCTATACATCCAAAGTCGGCACCATTCCAACCTAATCGAGCCATGCACCACTGTAATCTGGCTCGGCAGCGTCAGTGACAGGTGGCGTAACGGTCGACGCGAGCGTAGATTTCGTTGTCCCAACCGTCTGTAAATGGTCATGATGGACACTGGTGTTTGGGTTGAATGTCTGATGGTTCATAGATCTGAAGAAAGCGCTGCAACAGCTGATTGGACAATCCCTCTGTCATCATGATCTGTTGTGACCCTAGGTCGACCGCTAACATCCTGACGCTGAATTCTGCCATTTTCCACCCATCCTTGCCAGCATCTTCGAATCACCGCATCGCTTCGACTCAAATGACGAGCGATTCTCCGATTTGACCAACCGGCCTCCTTCAATCCAATGATATGACCTCATTTAAACTCTGACAGTTGCTCGTAATGAGCACGAACCATGCGATGAGGCATATTTAAGTTGTTAAAAGGTAATCTGAATCGCAATCAAACTGAAAGTTTTAACAACTATTGAAGAATTGCTCTTTATATACATCTGCTGGATGTGCAGTTTCGATGCGCTGGAGATCAAACTCTACATTCATTGGACACCAAATTTTAGTCATTTGCACATCTGATCAAAACAATCATGCATACAAAATTTCAAATCAATCGGATGATTGCTTCTTGATGCGTCGATTTTTTTTTTTTTTTTTTTTTTTTTGTTAGAGCGTATATTGCCGAATTGGAGACCATGGAAACAAATATGAGATGGCGAAGCAGGTTTTTGTGTCATTTTGTTAGATTCCCGTTAAATCGACGGTAATTTTTAGAACACTTGCGTGCCCCCCCCCCCCCCCCTCTCCACTGCCTGTATTTCTTATATTAAACTCTAGTTGCATTGCCGAGTTGTTTAAAACTAACACCATTCATAAAATTAGAGATTTTTTTTCCAAACGTAATCTATTGTTTAGTAAGAATTTAGAGCATTAATGTAAGAAATTGATTAAAGAGGTTTTGAATGGTGACATAATTTGGAAATCAAAGAGACTTTGGAATTTTTTCTTCGGAAATGCTAAAGTCGACTCAGAAACTCTTCCGAGGCTTTGGTGGTAGCGGTTCTCTACTAAACAAATGAGGCCGAAGTTAGGAATGAAGTTTAATGTTGTGAGTTACTCCAAACTCAGCAGGTGACCCCCCCCCCTTCACCCCTCCCTTGTCGTTTCAAGCATTTCTTAAATATTTAGTGATTATTTGTTTTGCTCAAGAAATGTCATTTTACGTATTTCTCATTCTTGTTTCATCTTTATTTTGTAATGCGCCATCTTTTTTGCATCATTTATAGCGATCGATTTTTTCTATTGTAAGTTACTATTTTCATGTATTTTTATAAAATCAATATACGAGTTATTTTCGTTTTCATCATATTTTTAATAATATGTTATAGAAAAATTTCAAGGATTTTCTATTAAGCAATTATTTAAATTTCAGCAAATTATTGTTAAACTAGCTTTTACCCGCGGCTTCGCTCACGTTGATGTAGTTTTTTTTTTTTTCAATCGATTCAAGTTAACTGTCAACACAGGCAGAGGTCAAATAGTTACCAAAAAGAAAGTTTGTCTCCAGTTTCGCTGACATTTCAAATTGCTTGCCCCTTTAATTGTATCAAAAGGTGTGATTAAAATTGAAAATCAGGGGGAAGAAGGGTAAATGAAATGTCGGCGAAACTGGGAAGACAACCAAAAAATTACACAAAATAAATCACGAAAACGTTTAGGAGTTCCAAAGAAGTTACTTTGGGTAATTCTCAAAAAATCCAATTCGAGTGAGGTCAACTATTCTTAAATAAAGTGAAACAGTTCTCTACTCAATCTTCGTTAAATAATATCAAGCGCTTCACCGGCTCTTGATTATTTTCAAAAATATTCATCAGTACAGGTCCGATAGGATAAAAAACGAATAAAATAACGAAAACAAAATAAAAGAAAGAAAGAAAGAAAGAACAATTTTCTCTATTGTCGCCATTAAAATAGGGACATTAATTCCACAAAATCCTAATTAGCATCATTTACCCTCAAAAATACACACGCAAAAAAGAAAATGAAAAGTTTCATAAAAATTTTAAATAAATTCGCCAATGCACTATCGTAGTCGCCTGGTGAGACTGGAGATGAAAAATGAATTTGGTGGATTAATTTACATTTTAATAGTAGTTTTAATGTTATTTAAGAGTGTTGTTTCACTAATTTGGCGAATTAATTTTAACTTCAATACCTCATAGTACTTAATGATCTTTTTACCAAAATTAACTTGGCGGAATTTTTACACATGGTGAAAACCGAGAAGCAGTATTGCGTACTCTTTAGCTTCACAAACAGTGACAGCTGAAAAAATTGCCAAATGCCTTAGCTATTAAAATGATTCCACAAAAAAAAGTTTGGCTAGATTCCTGCTGATCGATTAAATACCCAGTCAACACAAATAAATTAAAAAAAAAAAACTCATTAATTGCCTCAATGTTGCATTAAAATGGAAAATAATCAGCCAAATAATTGTCGTATTTGCCAATCTTGTGCAGAAATCTTACTTCAAGGTTTGAGAAAAGCCTTGAACAATCACGAAAAGCAAAGATAGTCAACAATACAACAATTGTCGCTATCGAGAGGGAGTTGAGATGACACACTAAATACTGTATTGAGTTGAGGAAAGCCTTCGAACATGGAACTATAAAGCTCATAACTCGTTTTTTATTCTGCTTAGAAATTTTGAACAGGTGCCATCTTTAGCAGAAAAATCAGAGCTTTCGATGGACATATAATGTAAATATGTGCAAGTATTTTTTCATCTCCTTATTAGAGAATTAATACGAAAATTGTGCTTTATTGCCCCCTAAGGGGGTTTTGCCCCCCCCCCATAACGGGAAGAAAACTACCCTATGTGTTATTCTGATGCATAAGCTATATTATTGTCAAGTTTAATCTAAATCCGTTCAGTAGTTTTTGCGTGAAAGAGTAACAAACATCCATACATCCATACATCCATACAGACAATTTTTCGCATATATAATAGTAGTAAAATTGAAAAATTTAATTTGAACTTGTTTGTAGTACTTCCGAAAAGATTTTAAACAATCAAATTGTTCAATATTATGTGTGCAAACATCAGATTAAGTAGTATATATATTCAGTTATTATTAGCTTGGAGTAAATATCGAGTTTGTTTATTGTAGCTGCGTTTTAAAAGCCTCACTCTTTTCATGGCTATTTTTTTTTCAGGAAAATTTACGTCACTGTTATAGCTTTTATGAAAAATGCAAATTTTTTAATTCATAATTTTTAAATAAGTATAAAAATATTCCTATTACGATTTAATATTGTAATTTATCTGTTACCTTTTTTGTTTAATTTCATGACTAAAAACGTCATCGTGCAATCTTTCCACTTTAGATGCGTAATTTGTTGATGGTTTCATATTTTTACTCTTAAACTTTTTTGAATAATTAAACAACATAATTTAAAGTTTTTTAACAATGTAATAGTGTACATAATCCTTACATTATTACAATATTGCTGAAATCTTAGTTATATGTTCAAGTAAAAAAAAAAAAAAAATCAGTTGGTTATTAAACAGTGTCTTTTTTTTCCTTCCTTCCTTTCTTTTTTTTTTTTTTTTTGGCTGTTGTTCTCTCTCTATCATCATACAACAGTTAAAAAAGAGAAGCATAACTACATCCTATATAGATTGTACGTAGTACGATCCAAAATTTCGGGGACATGCTGCATAAAACTTTACCCAGAATAGTTCACATTACCGAAGCACATCCATCTTCAAAGGGTCACCTTGAGGGACTATGTACTTCTGCCAGTGTTCATATAACTTTTGGAAACACTCCTGGAAGCCTTTTTCGCAACCTACTATGATGCAGCTTTATCTTCTCCTGACGGAAGAAAGCGGCGTCCATGCAAATGTTTTTTTGCTGGAAACAGGTAAGAGTCACACGGAGCTAAGTCCGACGAAACATTATGTTATTTGTTTGTCGTATCAGAGCATTGATCAATCAAACCGTGCATTCTCAACATGAACGTCGCTTTCTTCCCCACGATGAAGTTAAAGCAGCAGTGCAAGAGGCTTTACAGGAGGTTGCGAAAAATGGCTGCCAGGAGTGCTTCTAAAAGCTATATGAACGTTGGCAGAAATGCATAGTCGTTCAAAGTGATTATTTTGTAGATAGATGTGCTTCGGTAATGTGAACTACTCAGGGTAAGGTTTTATACAACTTGTCCTCGAACTTTTAGATCATACTATGTACGTATGAGTTTTCAACTTACTATTTCACAACGTTTCTGAGTGACGCAAGTTTACGCGTATAAAGACATCACAAGAGAACTTGCAATAATTAACTGAGGAGGTGTTCAAAATGAATATTTTGGTCATCTATATGTTCTTTGGTACATATGCGTGTACAGATGTGCCGGAAAAACTTGTGAAGTTTAAATTGGGTGATCATAAAGTAGAAATTAGGTCGAAATTTGTTTTTTTTTTTATTAGAAGTTTTTATTCGTAAAAAGGAAGTAAAGTGAAATGAATAAATGACCCTTTAAATCCCTGGCAATCTTAACATTTTATTTCCGTTAGATTTTTTTTTTCGCCATCGGCCAACGGCATCAGCCATCGGCCATCGGCAATCGGCCATTTGGAGGAAAACCATCGGCAATCGGCCATCGGCCATCTTTGAACAATCGGCGAACAATCGGCATCGGCCCATCGGCCAAAAAATGCCATCGGTCGAGCCCTAGTGTCCTGGACTCCAGCTGAAAAAAGGTTTTTTTTTGAACCACACTATTGTACGGATTGTCTTTTTTTGAAAAGGAAAGCAGTGTTAGATTTTTCAGCAAAATATTTTTTTAAAAATAAATTATATATTTTGAGCAGATTGTTTTTGTATTTGTTAAGGAAAACGATGTTTTATAATTTTCAGACATAGTTTCATTGAGGGATTGTTGAAATTATATAATGCTTCAGAATGATTAAGCGTACAAATCATGCGTCCTTAAGCAAAAACTGTTAGAATGATATTTATAACGTGCTAAAGAAATGCTAAAACCTTCTGAGAAGATATAGATCGGGATTTTAACATTGAATCATACACTAAGAATTAGTTATTAAATTAGGGCCGCAAGTAATAAAAGTAAGACTTTAGAACTTAGGAAACACTTTTTGGAGTATTCAAAATACACCCGCCATTAGCTGCTGATTTAATAACATGTTTATCAAAACTTATTTGTTGATGGGATACAATTAACTTTTCATTACCTTGATCTTTCTTTTTTATAACTAGAAAATCGCCCATCATGGTATGACGGGAGAAAATTGCTTCTACATTTGAAGGAAACAATTGCCTATTTTGAGATATTTTGATAGTTTAAATTTTAGTCCTAACTTCAGTGGATCAACCCTAAACTCCAGTAGATAGCTTTAACTGAAGACCACATTTTCGTTTTCTACATTATCCTAAAATTACAGTCTTACGTGTAAAACAGTTAAGTTACCGGATCCAGTTTAGCCTTGTCAAAATAAAGCATTTCCCTGCATGTCAAACTTTGCCATAAAATATTACCAAACTATAATTAACTTACTGATTTTATTGCTGCTTCAACAATGAAGTAATGCCGTCACTAATGCTATGGCGCAATTTTCATTGTTGGTGACGTCAGAGCGTTACTCGATCGGTGACATTTGCTATTATATACTCAAGGATAAAATTTTAGGCCAAGTATGATTTTGTACATTTAAGCATGTTAAACAACTAAATGAAAACATTACAAACAATTTAAACGTTTCCACGGTACGTAAAACCAATTGAGAACTAATTTTCTTAAAAATATATATACGTAACTCATGCTTTATGTATATTATTTTTACTTTGAGCATCATTAAACAATTCGTTATGCACAATGAGTGATGGATGTTTAGTTTCATTGCATATCCGCTAACAATTAGATCAATTTAGTAAATCTACATACTATTTGAGGTGACATACATTTATTGACATGGCATAAGTGCTGATATAACATGATTTATTAATAACTCCTGTGATATAATCGACTAAACTAAACAGTATTGAAATTTGAATCCGTAATTTAATGCAGAAACTATGGTGTACCGAATTTGATCACCTAAAGTTCAAACATAGTTAGGACTTAAGCACATGTTGTTCATAGGAACTATTAAGCTGCTACAACAAATGTATTTTAAAGGGATCACAATACCTTTCAAACATTTTTTTTTAATTTAAGTAAGTTTTATATTTCTTTGAAACCATAACATGCATACTTATTTTTCAATCAATAATTTATTTACAAAATAAAAAAAATATTTCCTACTTTTTTTAAAAGTTCAAAAATTTGGGGAAAATTTCATTTTTTTAAAATTCCTAAGGTTTTTTTTTTTACACTGATTTAAAAAAAAGTTTTTTTTGCCAAAAGATCACTATAATCTTCTCTAAAAATCTGTGCATTCATTTGCTTATGAGTTAATTAGAAAATTTTATGTGATTAATTATGTAAAAAATCAAAGGTTTTTTTTTTTTTTAATTTGATTTTGAAAGGTTTAACATGCTCTAAACATTTCAGTAAGTTATAAAATGCTTATCTAATGCACAGTTTTGTCAAATATGTTATTCCAAATGAAAAAAGTATTACTTTAAAACTGTATCTTTAATAGAAAAAAATCCTTAAGGATTCTAATGACATGAAAACACACACACACACACACAAAAAAAAGCATCATCGAGAAAAAGCAATTTTAATTTTTTCTTTTGCATTAGAACACATAGCGAGCATGGCCTAAAACCACGCATAATTTTTTAAATATTTAAACTAAAGCAATGAAACTTTTCCCTTGTGTTCAGAATAGTTTTTAGTTTTGAAATAAGCGATAAAATGTTTTTTGATCGTTTCATCATTTTTGAGGTACTGTAACCCCTTACGTTAGACAAGAGCAGTGTTATTCCATCACAAGTTGTTTATGTACTCTTTGTTTGGTGTATTGATGAAAATAAGTTCAACAAACGAATGATGATATTTTTTGCAAACAAAAGTAGAACCCATTGTCGTTTTTTTTTTCTCGTAAGTAAACAAACTTTCCTTGAATGAATTAGCAACAATTGTTGATGTAGTTTGCCTTTTTTTTAGGACAGACTTTAGTTAAATCAATTAGTAATGGCATTTGTTAAAATTAATCACTATGAAAATTAGTTTATTTCTCAAAAAAATGACTGTATGTGTGGTTTTTGTATGAGTGCTTCTCTTATAAGAACATATTTTGCGTCGAATATTTGCTAAATTTGGCACTAAGGTCCTTTGAAGCTCTCAAATTCACAAAGGTTGCTTTCTTTCCCGTACGGGGAATTTTCAGCAGTAAATCTGTGAAATGTCATGTTCTTGCCTACTAATAACAATTGCTGAATTGTTACGACCTAAAATAAATCCAAAGTGGTCTGCGTTTAAATTTTGAGTCGTAAATTTTAACACGTTAGTAGTAAATTTTACGATATTTTTTTTTCTTTTGTTCAAACTTGATTGTTCAACGTGAGTCACTTGACTAAAAATTTTATTTTCAATAAAGACCATGCGATACTGGGCAACGCAGCTAGTTTCCTGCATTTGTAAAGTAAAAGAATGTGAGGCAAAGTGAAATAGATGGACAAAGTGAAATAGTGAAATATTTACTCAGTTTTTATCGGCATTTACCCTGTGGTATTTTAACTATGTAAGTCCATATGTAAGCTATTCCTGTCAGGAAAAAATTACACCTGAAAATCAAAGCATACGATGATAGAAGATTTTTTTTTTTTGAAAATAGATACTCAAATTGTAATATTTTGTTGTACGTCAAAAATTATTTTGATGCTATCAAATGATAAAGTTCTTCTTTTCAACATTTCCTACAGTAATTGTCGGTGTGGTATTAATTTAGCTAATATTTAGCTTCGAGTATTTTTTATATTCTTCATAAGTATTCAAGTGCAACGGGGTAAAGTGAAATAGTTCATTTCGTTTGCATATTCAATAATTTACAAAATCACTTACGCGTTCATTTACTAAATAATCTATTTACCTTTCTTCATTTAATAATTCACTTATTAATTCAATTAATTCTCTTATTTTCTTATTCATTCAGTGTTTTATTCATTCAATATTCTTACCCATTTCACTTTGCCCCACATTTCCCGAATAATAAACGAAATTTAAATTTTGATTGAAAAACTACCTAAAGTATGTTTTCTACTATGGAAGCCTATGTAGTGCCTATAGTTTTAAAAATTCGGTATCTTGGCGAAGTAGTTAGGCGATTGCCTCTTGTGCCTAAACTCGGGGATTCAAACCCGATTTTAGGCAAATACTATTCCAAGCATTTGTCATTTTCCATGTTGTTTTATCATCCGGTGCGTAAAATATCCTGTTGTCAAAATTATCATGAGTGCTGTTCAAATGTAACTATTTGGTCGAAACAGAATATGTAGTATCATTGTCATCGTCAGAGCTCATTTGCCTCTATTTGATTTAAAACTGGACACCAAAATTGTGAAGAGGCGATGGCGATGCTCCGATAGTGAGAAAATCTTTACACCAGCTATTGGGAATGGTTCTAAAGCAGCAACCACTGAAGTGTCAATGAGCAGCCTTGTTAGATGCATAATTGAATTTGGTTTAATCTGAAATATTTTGGTTAAAATGTAGCTTCATAAGAACGCATATTTTAATCTTTATTTAATTTTTAAAACGGCAATTTTGCATGTTTTATTTATGCATAACAACTTTTCTGATTTTCATATTACTTTCTGAGGAGAATATGTACAGGGTGGCGAAAAAGTAATGTCATACGTAATTTGAATTGACCGCAATTTTTGCAGATGGCGCTAAATATCACTCTTTCTAGATATTTATGATGTAGATATACAGGGTGTCTATAAATGATGGACCCGACTTTAAAAAATCGTATTTTCAAAAGTTCTCGACGAAATAAAATTAATAATGCGTAAAATTAAGGAGAAAAGTACCATGTTTTTTTTTTTTTTACCTTATAAATGTTCGATATGGGACCCTCTTGAAACACGGCATACGTCCATTCAATAATCTAGTTCATTCCATACATTTTCTATCATGTCTCTGTTAATGGTTTGTAATTCTGCAGAAATACGTTGTTTCAATTCTGGGAGCGTTTTCGGCATTGTCAGTACAAAAACACGGTCTTTTACGTAACCTTATAGAAAGAAATCGCATGGGGTTAAGTCTGGATATCTTGGTAGCCATGTGAATAACGTTAAATCATCGTCACCCGCACGGCGTATCCATCTGTGTGGAAGCACATTGTTTAAGTAACTACGAACTGACAAAGACCAATGAGGAGGATCCTCCATCTTGTTGGAGGATAAGATCAGGACTGTCCTCAAGCAGTTGCGGAAATAACCAAATTTCCAGCATGTCGAGATAATTGTCACCTTTTACAGTAAAAACTTGGTACTTTTCTCCTTAATTTTACTCAATAATCATTTTATTCGTCGAGAACTTTTGAAAATATGATTTTTAAAAAATCGGGTCTATCATTTATAGGCACCCTGTATATTGTGTGAATGAGTTGTCAACAAGCCGTGGATCTATACACACATCAGGAACGTGGATTTATTGTTACTGCCTATTAGACAAATTTTAAGTCTGTTGCATTAATGCAACGTGAATTTCGTCGTCATTTCAACTGTCGTCGTGGTCCATGACTCGACGTTAAATCCCGGTTATCACAAATTTGCCATTTCAACTGCGCTTGCGCGCGGACTTAACTGATTTCAAAAATCTTGCTAACATTTTAAATTTGTTAATAAATATGAGATGGCAACAGATAAAAATTAGAAATCACAAAGCTAACTAATTAATGGATTCGGAGTCTGATTTTTCTATCAATGGCCCTTTTCAGGGCCTCAGAAGAGCGTACTAGAATTGCATCATCACTTCTAATACAAAGCCGAACCATCAACCTAAATAAAAATGTATAATACTGCTATTTACGCCTAACGTAAAATGTCCGCAAAAGACGGACATCTGTACTCATATCCCAATCATTTTTGAAGTACCCAACGGGTTTTACGTTTGAGTTAGGTAAATATTTGCAAACCAATAAATATTGAAGTGTCATTTTTCCCTTTACATTATAAAGATTATTAGTTATTCATATCCGTAGTTTCATATAATATATCACGAAATCACTGTGAAAATATTCTAATCGCAGTCATTAATTTGTTGGGACCCTAGCTCAGCTCAAATATAAACAAGCAACACAAAAACTTAAAACAGAAATCCCAAAAAACTAAGTCCGCGCGCAAGCGCAGTTGAAATGGCAAATTTGTGATAACCGGGATTTAACGTCTACTTGGTCCATGCGCTCGAACAATTAAGGAGTTTACCACAACAACCACAAACCTTGAAAATCTTGAAAACTAACATTGAAGACAAAATCGCCAATTTGAAGCCAGCTGTTTTGCGAGCAACAACGACAGATGCTGCAAAACAATGTGCAATATTGCATCAATTCAGGAGGAAGCCATTTGAGCGATATAATTTTTTCCAAGTAATGTCATCAATTTTACACTTTCAAATAAACTTTTGAGGAAAACACAGAGCTCTTATTTTTAAATCATAATTCAAATTATGACAATATCTCTCGCCATTAGTTAATTGTTTTAAGAAACTTCCTGGCTCGTTAAAAATGCATGGTAATCCGCATGTATGAATTTCTTATGTGCTAATTAAATGATGCTTCAAAAAATAACTGTTATTGTCATGTTGAACGTATTTGACAACAACAATAATAATAATAATTGTAATAGTAGTTTTAATCTAATATTTTATGAAGAGTCATTCCTTTAAAAAAACTTTTCAAACCAAAACCAAACTAAAAAAATGTATCGAAATTCTTACATTATGAATTATTTACAAAATATTACACTATTGAAAAATGAATAGAACCTTAATGTATCATGTGTTTGAGAACGATGATTCAAACATTTCATGTTTTAACTGTAGCGTTTAAAATTATGATACAACAACACTTTACTAATTACATACGTGATCGATCCAGGAAAGTAATTTTTTAGTAAAATTTAATTGTAGTAATAATAGCAAAAACTCAGATGTTTTAAAGGATTTCTCCTCAAGCATTTGCTCGTGGTGTTTAGTGATTGATTCTGTTTCTATTGCTTTCTAACCCCGTTCTAAAATGTACGTCGAGAATCATCATCTTTTATTTTGTCACTGGAACAAAAAGAACTCTCGTATTATGCAAATGCTATAACTTGCCAGTTTCGTCACATGCCACTCGATCTGACACCATTTGAGGTTTTTCAATACGCTGATCAATTTGCGCTAAAAGGTGGGTGCTGCAATTCGAAACTTTAGTACTGTAATCGTAACCATGAGCATTGTGCTGTTTAAAATCATCAGTTTCAAATAATATATTCAAATACCGTATCTTAAGTTTTGTTTTAATTGGTTCAGCGGCACGCTATATATATATCACATTCAATAGTATTACATATGTATATAATATTTGACATTAGCAATGCGCATGTCATATCCTGTCAGTTTTAGCGCAAAGCTCTTTTGCCATAACCTTACCCTCTCGAATCTACACAATTCCCATTTCGTGCCGATCCTCTTTGCAGGTTCACAATTTTGGTGCCCAGATTTCCATCAAATGGAGGCAAATAAACTCTCACGATGGCAAATTATACTAGGGTTCGGTGTAGACCAACTAGTTCCATTTAGACATAATATAAGCTCCTATTTTCATTACTTTTTACTAGGTGTTTTGAAAAAAGAAATTCGATTTAATAAGAGCGGTAAGGACATTTTTTTAATATTGAATCATTTAAAAAAACAAAAAATTAAAGGGTACAAGCGCAGTAAAGGTACGAACGTATATATATATATATATATATATATATATATATATATATATATATATATATATATATATATATATATATATATACTGTTAAAAATTTTCCGGAAAATTTACGGTAATTGTTACTGGCATCCATGTTGCCAGTAACTATTACTGTAAAAATCAAATGTTACTGTAAAATTTTACGGTTTCCTCGGTAGGCCACAGCAACCAATTGGCGCTGGGATCGCTTATTTCTTCGGTATAAATTACCGTAAAAATCAGCGATGCGTTAGTCCGCCATTTTACAGTAACAATTACCAGAAAATCTTCCTGAATTTTTAACAGTGTTTATATATATATATATATATATATATATATATATATATATATATATATATATATATACGTACATTATGCAGTGCATGGTACATGAACATAAATAATGAATATGAAAGTTAAATTCATCTTCTTAATTTTCTAAGTGTTTACAGTTTTGAAATGTTTTCTGTAACATTGATTTATTCGCATTTCTACTGTCAATAGCGGCGAAGAGTACTGATGTTTTTTTTACTGTATGCCTTGCAATTAATTGGCTAAGTCTCGGAATATTATTATTATTGTTATTTTTTGATGCTCGGTTTTATACTGATTGTTTCAGATTTTGTATGCTTTAAAATGACATGGGGTAGAATGATTTGTGCATTGCTTAATGAATTGATGCAGTGAGAAGCAAAGGGATGTAAGTGGACATTTGCAAGTTTTGAGTAAAACGCGTGTAAATATAATGTTCTAGGTATGCTTTTATTGATGTTTTATTCTCACCAGGGCTGCTAGTACTATCTCTAGCTCCAAGACAGAGGAGAAGTTCACCTACCATGTGTACTGTTTACATCCAAATTTTAAATTTTGCCACATATCTCTCTGTTTCTCACTGTCTCAATACACCTACTCTTGTGTTGTATTTTCGATACCGGCACTAAACTATCCGCCAATCTCTTACACATTTAATCTCGAAGACTGTCGCTGTTCAGAAAAGGAAAGAAATATCCTAACACTGCCTAGTCTAGTAAACCTAGTAGAGCGGTACAAAAATCCGTAACGTAGGAAAAAATATGACATGCTTGGATACAGTTCACTTCTAGTAATAGTAGTGGTACCTTGTAAAGAGAAATTGTGGCATGTAGCGTAGTGTGGCCTGCCTTCCTTAATGTACTGTTCAAACTCCATAGACTATAGTTGCCTGCTCTTGTGAAGGAGAATATCATATTCATACACAAAGTACTAAATAAAAACCTTACACTTAGTATTGACATCAAATTCATGCATGATTACGATATTTAGAGGGGAAAAAACTATTTTAGCGCAATATATTAAAATCCTTTGGTCGAAAAATTATGTACTCACTGAAAATAAGGATTGCGCTATTAAAAGTAATCATCGAAATGTAACTCACGCAATACATTGGTTTAAGAAATTTCATTTTGCACCCATATTGCGTGTTAGACTGCTTTCTGTCAATAGTTTATTAGAAATGCAAGGGGGTTTATATCTATCCCAAGAACAACTATGGTCCATGATTTACTCTGTGTATCATAAGGATATTACTTACCATTTTGGATTAGAATGGGGTCGTTTTAAAAATATTGAAAGTATTTTTTTTTCTGAAAGAGCATGCTCAAAAAAATAGGGTCTGATCATTTTTTAAATAATTTGTTGAAGTGTAATATTTAAAAAAATATATGATAAATCGGTGCGCTTTTATTGTTTAAGCTTCTGCCTATGACATCACAAATGATGAAATGCCATTCAATATTGCCATACACAGAGACAAATATTTAATTCGCATCTTTACTCACAAGTATTGGCAACGATAGGGTTGATAGCAAGGGTAGAGCACAATTTTAATTCGCTTCTTGATTATCATAACGTGGAAACGCAGTAGAAAGATGCGCCAAAGAGCATCATTCGTGACGTCATCAACACCACGCCTTGTTTGAAAGATCGGACATTTAAAAACATTAATTAAAAAATAACAGTTGGGAAAATGAAAGTATTTTCTGGATTCATGTTATTTATTTATTTATTTTTCTTGCTTATGCTGTCAATTTCAGTGACAAAAAGTACTACTTTTGACTGAAGGAAACAATCCCATTGGTTATTCTCAAATTTATTTCATTTTATCTCTTGTATTGTTCTAGGTAAATAGTTTATGTTGTATTTATGTATGTAAGATGTATTTTTAATACTGTTGCGGAGAAACATCTGGCTCTTCTTGAAAATACATTTGCAATCTAATAAACAAAGAACACATGAAAATATCACTTCTTGCAGCAATGCAATTAGTACTAAATAATTCACACTAAATTGCGACAGCATTTGACTGTAATCACAAGCCAATTTATCCGCAAGCACGTCATTAAAATATGCAGCATAATTATTCCATCCTATGCTTACGTTAAATTACGAGCCATCCCTCAGCAACATTATATAGCTTTATCAGGCTACATGCAAACATAACTATGCTCAGTAATTTTGTACGCATTTCCAAATATCACTCAGTTAATAGTCCCATCCTCCGCAGGTTAAATACACGAACGCTATCATTATAGGAAATCCACATTAGAGCTTTGTAGAAATTCCCATGGAAAAGATACGGAAAAAATGCTTTATTCGTGACTGAAATTCGTAATGAAGGAAATTCATTTTGTGGGATATGCTAAGAAGGAAAACATTTTTCCATTGTTCGTCTTTTTGAGAAGATTCTATTTTTCTGGTTAGGCATTAAACGAATTTGTATTCCCCGCTCGTGTATAATGATAGATATATTTAGCTGACGGCGAAGTATTTTTTCACTCAGTCTTTTTTGTTATTATTTCTTTCCTTTTTCGCTTCATCGCAAGAAAGCGAGTATGATAATGTGATGATGTCAGTACTGTTTGAATGTTGGCAAGTCGTGAATTTTTACGAATGGGATTGACGTTTTCGAGTCAGCTTTAGAGATATCTACATTAAACTAGCTCAATCAGTTCAATGCATTAAACTCTTGTTTATATTTTGTTGGCTTTAAAAATGTTTTTAATGAAAATAATGAAATAATGTTTATTTGAGCTATACTGTAAGGAAATATCGGTACCTAGCATGTAAAAAGAAGTTGAAAAAAAAACATTGTATTGTTTCTTTTAGTAGATCTTCGTTTATCGTATTATAGAATGAGATGGAGTTTATTTAATGTTTAGTGCTTTGCGCCCCTGAATAGAGTAGAAATAATTGAATAAGAGGATGCTCTTAAATATTATAAAAAAAAATAATAATTAATAATATAAACTTAGTGATATTCGAAACCTATCATACAGTTCGGTTATCAGATCCTGAGACTGCAGCTTCACAGTTATTAGAACTCATCAGTCTGGAATAGTGAGAACAGAGCTAAAGAAAGATATCCTCTCATTAAAGCTGAGAGTGCCAAAAAATGGATAGATAAAGGACATATATCTCACCAACGAGTGACCGCACCATGGTGGGAGGAGTAGAGCTGAGGATGGGGGCGGTCGTCGCCGTGGGTTACGGTGGTGCTACAGAGGGAGGCGGTTAAAAATAAAAATATAGGACATCATTTAGCGGTAAAATGAAAAAAATAAGGAATTCATGATTTCTCAAAAAAAAAAAAAAAAAACTGAATTTTGACATCTGGAATTCAAATTATGTTTTTCGCAATGACAAGTATGTGTATATAGGCGTGTGTGTTTGTGTCTGTGTGCAGGCATGAGTGTGTGGGCATGTGTGTGCCTGTGTGCAGGCATGAGTGTTGTGTGTATGTGTGTGTGCAGGCGTGGGATGTGTGCGTGTAGGTGTGTGTATGTATGCGTGTGTATGTAGGATATGGACGCAACCTGGATACTGTTTTCGCTGGAGCAGCAGCATCGGGAGGGGCCGGTGGTAGTGCTGCAGAGGGAGGCGGGGGAAAATAAAATCATAGGAATATCAAAACCGTCAAGTGAGAACAATAAGCAATGTGATTGCTCAAAGAACAGCGATTAACAAATTAGAACGAGTTGAAGCTCTTGAGATGTCAGAGAAAGAAATAGAAAACACAAAGGGAAATAATAACTAAGGAATAAGCAAATGATGATGATTTTTTGACAGAATATGACAGAGATGCTGATGATTTGGTAAATTGTACAGAAAAATGTTCTAAAATTATAAAACTGGGAAATTTTCCTTCTAGATCGAAAACTAGTAATTTCGACACGATGTTTTTACTTAAGACATGTTTTAATAGATCACGAAACAGCGATAAATCCGATGTACGTTAAAAAAAAAGAGAATCACAAAAACAAAGACATACGATTATGCAATCAATTCTTACTAGGTGCGCATGCATGCTATCTGATGTTTACTAAAAATGGTTCATTCGTAAATTTCATTCATCCTTGCTGCATAGAGTTCCATGAAAAAGGTATACATATGGAAATGCGTTTGTTGCAAAGTTTTTTTTTTATGATGCCATTGTAGCTAAAATAATAACTTTTACCGAAGTTATCTAGACTAAAAACGGCTTCCAAGTCTTTTTGCTTCCTTTTACAAAAACGGAAGTATTGTATCGGTCAAAAAATTTCACTCAAAATTCGGCCTTAGTTTTTATTTTGCTCTCCCCCGAATTAATGTTGAGTTTTTTTTTTCAACCCGACCACACGCGGATAAGTGCCTAAGAACGTATATACACCCGAAATATCCCTTTTAACAGTTCCCGAGTTAATTACGACTTTTCTCGTGACGTCCGTATGTACGTATGTCCGGATGCGCGTATGTGCGTATGTGCCTATTTATATCGCATAACTCAAGAACGGTATGTCTTAGAAAGTCGAAACTTCGTACGTAGACTCCTAGTGGGGTCTAGCTGTGCACCTCTCTTTTTGGTTGCATTATGATGTTCAAAAAGGGGTCTATTAATCCTTTATTTGGGGGGGGGATAAATTGGTGTAAAAGGAAATCATGTGATGCACACATCAGCTCGGTATTTTCACATTTTATAAGTCATTTTAACGTGTGTGTCATTTTTATAACGCAGTTTGCTGCAGCGATTAACTAGCAATAATTTTGAAATTTTGTTAAAAAAAATTATTTATTTTTCAACTATACTTTACTGTGTTAAATGTAAACGTAAAAACGTATCTAGAAAATAATATCATACCTAACTCGGAAAAATATGAAAACAGCCAAAGTTACACGAGAAATGGTTACACGTGAAAAGCAGCCGTAGCAGTTTTTATTCGTTGCATCGTTCTAAACAAAATATTAAACAATTAGAGCACGAACTATTCATCAAATCAGTGTGATGGTGAGAAATTGGTTTACCAGTTAAATATAAATAAGCAAGAATAAATGAATGTTGTACACACGATAGTTGAAATACCTATTATAAAGGTACTATTTCCCATCAGGTACAATTTTTAAATATTTTTTTTTACAATATTCAAAAATTTATTGTGAAAAAAAAAAAAAACTCGTACAGCTGAAGGTAATTGTAAAAAATTACAAAACATTATTACCAAGAAATCAGTATCATACGTAACAAGAAAAGTGCGAATATATCTCAAAACGTTAACTATTCTCCTCTTTATGTTACCAGCCTTAGAAGTTTATTTTTCATCGCATTATCCCAACCGAAATATTCAACGATTATCGCATAAACAAATCAGGAAATCATTTTGATGGTAAGAAATCGGTTTACCAGTTAAATACAAATAAGCACAAATAAATGCATTCCATGCATAAAACATCAGCGTTCGATTGAATATAGAATAAAAATAAGGAGAACAAAAGAAATAAAGAACTTTGGCGAACATTTTCGGAAGTCGAAATTTTCTCGTCAGTTTTTGTACATTCCAAGAATTGTATGCACTTTTCTCTCTCATTTTATTTTCAGGAAATGTTCCACCCTCATTAATTCAAATTAAATCCAGAATCACACGACAACCTTATTTCATTTCGGATTCCAATTTCCTTGCTTTGTCTTTTTTGTTTAAAGGGAACCTCTGCTAATTGCTCCATTATCAGTAAAAAGGAGAACGATTTCTATTTAGAAGCACTGTTAAATTATGCGTATATAATTGAGAGTGAGTTCGAAGATGACAGGGTTTGAAATATTCGACAGTTTTCATTAAGTGTTCTTTATTTCTGCGATTCTGCACTTATTTTAATATCTTGCATTCTTTTGTGTAATGAAGTTCTGACATTTTCAGACCTGTAAGACGGTGGTGCTGCAGAGGGAGTCGGGGGGGGGGGGAATAAAATCATAGGAACATCAAAACCGTCAAGTGAGAACAAAAAGCAATGTAATGTGATTGCTCAAAAAATCCCTGACTGAAAAGATGAACCAAAATACAAAATTTAAAGCATAGTAATAAATTTTAAAGGAAATTAAGCATAAAATATTCAAACCTGAAATAAAATTAAACGTTTTATTGCGTATGGTTATCGCGAATGAAAGGGGGGAAAAGAATAAAAGCGTACAACATACTCAAACAGAAGCATAAGCTATAGCTGAGCATCTACCCAATTTATGAGTATTTGTCTTGTTATTGAGAGAAAAATGCAGAGAAGTGTAGAAAAAATATGATAACTGGGTAAAATGGAAATTTAGATACGAGAAAAAAATATAATAAACGCTATCTTCTGTTGTTGTTACTTATCTCGAAATTTTCTCGCAGGGTTAGGCAATCCTTATAAATCCAAATATCTCCAGTAAGTCCAGGAAAAATTGTGGGCTGCAAAGGACCTCATCCCTTGTAAAACCCAAGCAAGTCAAAATGTGAGCTGGTTGAGGTCTTACCAGGAGAACACCAGTGGCACTCCGTAAAGACCTTGAGACCCCCACAAAATCCGAAGGCTCTCGTGTGGTCACTTAAAAATCTGGTGTAGGCGGTTTGGTGTGATCTACGTCTGAGTTTGAAGGATTCACACAGACATTTTACAAAGTACCATGAGTGGGTGGAAGGAATTTTCACTCTTATATTCAACTCAATTGTTGCCTTGGTGGAAATCTCACAAAAGGTGAGTTCACAAGGAGGACTCACACCCTCCTCAGCAGCAGACCTAGCCAGGGAATCAACTCTTTCATTGCCTTCAACACCGACATGTGAAGGAATCCATTGGAAATGAATGCTGTGTCCGGGCGAAAGTTTCCGAAGAAGATTCAAAATATCCAGACTAGTGTGATCACCAACCAAGTCCCAATTATAGAGATGCTGAATCGACGCTACCTTTTTATTGAAATATACCTAACAACTGATTAATCATTTCTACGTTTTAATATTTAATAAACTTATTCAGCTGTCAAACATCTGGAAATATGGGGCAGTTTACAGTAGACGGACAAAATTGGCACGATTAATTATGTTTGACAGTTTGAAGTGTCAATTGTCTGGCAATATGTTTTATGAAGAAAACTACGTACCCATTGTTATAGAGCTACACGACGAAAATCAGTGGAAACAGTAAATTATGATAAGAACGTGCCACAAGGCTGGAATGCTATTGATAGATACATCCGAAATTAATCTCAGAGACACCCCCCTCTCCCTTCCGAATAATTTTAAGTCAATAAGTTGTGTTTTTCAAAATGACAACCCATGCTGATGCGTTTTTTGATATAAATCAAAAAATGTGGCTTTTATTTAGGTATTTTGGTTTTTGTGTTTTTCAGGTTCTGAATTTGGTTTCGAATGCTGGAAATAAGCTAAATGTTCATTTTGATCTTTAAAGAGATATTTTTAAAAACAGTTATTGGAAAACTTGTGAGGTTTGACCCATCGACAGACTTGACCCATGAGGAATTTTTTCTATGAAAAGGATATTTAGGGAAAATTTCGGCATTTATTTTAGTCATATTGTTGTTTGACCTCACACAATCAGTATTTTGCAGGGACAAGCAATTTCAGAGTTATCAGTGGTTTTCAAGAAATTCGTTGTTAAACTAAACTGCACCATAAAAGTAAAGATATTGAAAATTTTTAGAATTCAACCTCCAGTTTTGAGGGAAATAAATTTTAAAAATATGCATGTGTTAGTCACTTTTTTAGTTATCTATTGATATGTAGTAGTTTTATGTAATTTTAATCTAAATTGCTAAAACTTGTAGGATAACAATAAACGCTAACTAGGCAGCTTTGACCCAAGCTAACTAGAGAGATTTGACCCAAAGACTTATTATAATGTTTTCAAAATGAATTTTTATTTTTGAATGGATAAAATACTGTGATTTAGGCTTAATGATTATATTTTTTTCAAGCTTCACTTTTAATATTATAAATATGAAGGCCTGATTTTTTTAATGAAAACCATTATATAACATGTTGGTCTAAAAGTTGTTTTATTTGACAAAAAACTAAAATACTAATAATCTTCGAATCCAATAAGTTGTTACTTAGTAAAATACTTGAAAAATTGCTTAGATCTGATCCGATATAGTTTTGAATTAGATGATGCTCCTGCTGATATGGAGTAAGATTAATTTAAATACACACACACACACACACACACATATATATATATATATATATATATATATATATATATATATATATATATATATATATATATATATATATGTGTGTGTAAGTGTGTGTGTGTTTAATTTTTAAGGCAATTTTCAGCTGCAGTTTTGAAGTCGGATCCATTTTTTTTTTCTTCAAAAATATTTTTATTTCATTTTCAATAATGTAAGAGTATTTAAAAAGTAGTGTGATGTTACCATCAAAACATCACCTTAATTTTTCATATAAATGCTCTACATTTGAACAAAAAATTATATCAACGCCTTTAAAATAAAGAGCAAATTTTAAGCTAAAAACTAATGTTGCTTGGAGATTGTTTTGTGCGGTGATTTGATGCCAACTACTTGAGTATCAACAGTTTCCTAAACTAGTTTATATTTCAAAACAGTGCTAGTAACGCAAGATAAAATGACATGTTAGTGTCCCATAAACAATTATTAGTATTAGATTAAGATTCAAAATGCCATTGATCAAAGATATCAACTAATTTCTGGTTTGTTTCAGAGAGTTCATTATTCAAAATTGTCACTATGATTTCTGTTAGTATTGCGGTTAAATCGTACAATAGGGAAATAAATTAATGAAACATACCTTTTTTCCATAACTTTTTTACTTAACAACAAATACAGGTTATCAAAGAAATGAGACTTTTTTCGACCTTCCCCTATTTACCTAAAAAGGATCACCAAATTTGGCTCTCTAAGTGAGACGCTATGAGTTAACAAAGTAAATAAATAAATAAAAGTCATTTGGTATGAACAGATAATCGCCTGTATTTGCAGTCGGTTTAAAAAAAGTAACCACAATTAAGTGAATGAATACTCCATACCAGTGGACAAACACAGCATTTTCTAGTAATCTTGTTTAGGGAAATGTATACTAGTATAACTTTACTATTACCAGCTCATTCGTGAAAATACTTTTAAAATCCCAATTAAAAAACAAAACGAGCATAAATTACGAGCAGATTCCACTTTTTTTGCGTTCTACCAAACAAGTACAAAATGGGATAAATCTGGTTTTGATTGATTGTCTTTTTCGTTGCAGCATGTCGTCAAACAACGGGGTCGATTAAACCCTAAGTTTTTGCTTCAATATAAAAGCTCAAAAAAAGACATTGCTCACATTAATAATTTATCTGTTGCAATTCATACCTGACAAACTATATTAAATGAATCCTAATTTTCAAATCAAGACGTCTGCATTGATATTTAATAAGAAAACTTTGCTTAAGATTCCTTCCTCACTATTATTCTAAAAAGACTCTTCGCGGAATTAAATCTTCATTTTCGTTTTTATTTCTGTGCTGTGAACGTAGTTTAAAAGTACTTTCATTTACTTTGACCACAAAAAAAGAAACTTCTCTAATTACTGCTTCAAGAAGAGAAGAGAATTCTTGGATTTTCTTAGGCTCGCTCATTACATATGTACATATTTTGAAGTGTAACGTTTTGTAGAAAATCAAGCTGTTTAACAAGAGTGACGAGAAGAAGCAGATGTAATGCAATTTTTTTTGTCCACTACATTTTTGTGAATTAAGCTGCATGTATACAATGTAAATATATACAATAACATTGTATTTGTTTCACAACTAAATAATCTTAAACTAGTCTCACAGCTAAAGCTGAAATAATTTATAGCCTACATTAAAAATAAGACTATTTTTAACTTACCAGATATAAACAAAACATTATATTAAAATATGTCGTTCATCGTTGGCAATGGATTGTCACATTTAAGAAAAATATATTTTTAAAGAACATACAGTATAGGTGAAAATCTAAGTTTTTTTATTGCTTTTAATTTATTTATCTTCAAAAAACATTTAGTTCAGCCATAACCTACATAATACTTATTATTACTTTACTTATAATACTAAATACTTTACTTATTTTAACTTTTTTTGCGATATTTTTAAGATGCATTTGGCTTTCTTTCGTGTTTCTTTTTTCTTTCTCTCTTTTACAGGAAAAATAGGCTAAAAGAGGGGCAAGCTATGATATAATAGGAATATAATGTGTGTTTATACACGAAGCCTTGTGACTATTAGGACCACTTAATCATTGGTCTACTTAATCAGCTACTTTTCTTGGATAAAATCATGCTTGATTATTTCTCCCTTTAGGCGGATTTCACAGTTAAAGTAGGATAATATATTTTCAAGTTTCCTTAGTAATTTTTAATTTAATATTAATAAACCTAATACTGCTTACCATTTTACATACTAAAGATTCCTCACCAACGTAATGTAATTATGTAATACAATGTATTATGATTTTTTTTGGAAAAACAATACTACAATCGCATACATCCAAGATTTTATTTAATATTACGATTATCGTAGTAATGAGTTCTATTGGTTACATCGCACGCTGTTAAATTCTTTATGCACGCTGAAGTTTTATGGAATTCAATAGTGACACATAAATTGAAAAAATAGGTTAAGGTTTTGCATTAGAAGGCTTAAATGATTTGTAACGGCAAAATTAATTATCGTGCTCCTTTGAAAACTTAAATTAAATATGCAACGAGGAACGTGGCCTAAATATGCTGAAACCTAACAAAAAAAAGAAAGAATAATACAAGAGTTCTTAAAAAATATGAAAATTGCGCAAATTGTCTCACAAACTGCAAAAACCCAAGAACTGATCTACATTATAAATACAGGCAACGTTAGGAAAAACAGAAAAAAAAAGTAACATCGGACATTTTAAACCGTTTGCTGTTAAAATGTTTTTAAATCGTATCATTTTCTGCTTAGAATATTTTGCTAACAATGCAAGTAATGTTTTGTTTTTCTTTTAGGAATTCCAGGGATTAAATTAAGAAGCATGACTTTTGAAGATGAAAATCAACGTAAGTGAAATTAATATTATTTTGTATAAAAGGCATTGGAATAAATTTAATTAACTTATTCTACAATAGAAGATAAAGGTAAAAACGCAGCATCAGAGAAGTATAAATGTATTGCAAAAATAGCCTTTTGAAAAGCAAAAGTAAGTCTTATAAAAACAACTACAGTCGAACCCGCTTAATGGAATATCCATTTTGCCACGAAAAAATATTCTAATAAGAGGGATATTCCACTATCCGGGATCAAAATACCACATTACATTGGTTTTGTGCATTGAAAATGTATTATATTAAGCGGGATATTCTTTTAATCGATATTCTAATAAGCGGGCTCGACTGTATTAAGTACTAAAAAATAAATTAAAATATCATTTTAAGATGGCAACATATGTGTATGTCGCTCCGTCTATTTTCTATTTTGTGACAACAAAGCAGTTTTTGATTAAAACGACCACGACGTGTATAAAGTACAAATAAAGTATTAAAATAGAGTTAAAAACTCAGCAAAGAGGTGTTTCGGGGCTGTCAAATGCAAGCCCCTTCATCAGTGCATAAAAGAAGAACTAAAGTCCATATAATGTCGACCGAACGACAAATAATGTATTACTTTATTACAATTACTTTAATACTTTATTTGTACTTTATACACGTTGTTGTCGTTTTACTCATTCCATAGTACAAAGTTTTTAACTGATTTTTTACAAACCCGTTTTTGTTCGAAACATGTCGCAGGAAGAAAATCCAGACCCCTTCAGATGCATCTTTCTTTAAAAAATTCTGTTTTGGAACTGCTGTGTTTAATTAGTAGCAGTTAAAATGCCATATGTTAAAAGTCTTATCCTCAGTTTAAGAAAATTCCCAACCTAGGCATTTAATGAAAATATAATCAAAAATATTGGTGCAATAAAGCGCATATAGTTGTCATGACATGATCCAGATTCGTTGCTCCACTATTCTGATTGACTACAGATGTCTGATAAACATTTTTGGTATAGAATCAAAAGCAGAAATAAATACGTCTGTGCTTATACTTCAATATATCTCCCTATTTGGAAGTAACAAATGTAAGGTTGGGTAGACCAAACAGTTTATAACCACATCCCAATTCTTGAACAGCTAGTAATAAAAATAAGGTTTCAAAAGTTTTTTCTCATGTAGCAAACCCTTCCTCAAACTAAAAAGAAGAAGAAATAAAGGGAAAATTATTAAATAGGGGGGTTCACGGGTTTTCCCTGACATTTTCCATTTAAAATCCTCTGCATAACTGAAAAAAGAACCTTAAAGCTCTCAGATCTATTTTTTAATAATAGTAAAAAAAAAAATCAAGTGTTGCACAAGAGCAGTTAAAGGTAGTTCCAGTTTTATATCCATTTCTAAACCTGCAGAAAGTCTCAGAGTTTCGTCAAAACATTTTTTTGTTTTGTTTTGTTATTGCCCATAAGAAAAAAACTATAACTATATAATTTCTCAAGAGATATTAAGTGTTAATGCAATTTATTCTTCGTTTATGTCCCGTTGATCAAAGCATAATTGTTTATTTTTGTCTCACGATTTCTTTTTTTATCTTTCTCCATGCATTTCATTATTTTGAAACTTTTTAGAATATTTCCTGCGGACAAAAACACCGGATACAATGCAAGAACAAACTCCGGAATCAATAGCTCTCTGGAGAAAAGAATTCGTTTAGCATTTTATTTGATGTAATGCTTTGTCAATAGGTAGAGGAAATTGCCAAACTTGAATTTTTCCCTTAGTTTTTGATCGTTTATGTTCAGGTGTGCTGTTGTAAGAAAACGTATTTCTCGTGCTCCATTTTTTATTCCTTTCTACAAGAGATTAAAAATCACGTCTTAATAAATCGTATTTTCGACAAAACTCGCTTGAAAAGTAGTTTTAGATATGGTGCTTTTAATATTAATGATAAAATGTTAGTTTATTCAACATGAAAATAGGCAAAGTCTAAAGAATAGTTTTGTAGTAAATATTTTTTAGCATTTTACAGCAACAAATATATTACATTACAATTAAATATACTTGTATATAATAGAATGGTACATTTATAGTATATGAATTACAATACCAAACATTCCCGATGAAAACCAAATATCACACCCATGCCCAATCGCGTTCCCTATGTTTCTTTGGTCTCACACTAGGTGTCACAACCAGCGATATTTTATCCAGCACTTAAAAACACTATTTATTTGTGGAAGTTTCATGAATCTAGTCCACTGCGTAGCCGTTTGTGAGAACTTTTTTCTGATTTTTGAAAACATTATATAACGTAGTACTGTTTCTCAATGCTCATTTAAAAGGAATTAAAATGTGTTTATTTTGATGTATTTGGCATACTCGTTTAGGGCATGATTCAAACTGAATGATCTAAGCAGATAGCTACGTTTAGGTTCACTGCATGCAGAGCAAAAACTGCTATACTTGCGAATTTGATGTTTTATATTTTCGCCCCTTACCAAAATTGAAAAAAAAAAAAAAAAAAAAAACCCTTCTTATGCATAGAATCTTTTGTGCCAAACACGTTTTTATGAAGACAAATATGGGGAAATATGGTGCGTTGCCCTCAATGCACCTCATGGATAACACAAAATCTGCTCCGGGGCGTAAACAAAACATTTGGGACGCTTCTTGGAGGCTTGATAAATCAATCTTACATTTGTTAGTTATGTACTTCGATAAAAAAAAATATATATTTTGT
This sequence comes from Uloborus diversus, assembly GCF_026930045.1. NCBI lineage: Eukaryota > Metazoa > Arthropoda > Arachnida > Araneae > Uloboridae > Uloborus > Uloborus diversus. Next base: position 181,254,274 of record NC_072734.1, read on the forward strand.
GATGATTTTCTTTAATACGATTCCGTATCTGTATATATTATTACTACTGGGTTTTAAACCGATTATTACCTCTTTTAGTATGTGAATTGGATGGGTGAACAAAACTAGGACAGACGTTTTTTCAGTCAGGAGATACTTCTTTTTTATTTTATTTATTTATGTTATTTTTATTTTTATTTATTTATTTATTTACTTATTTTTCGCGGATGACAAATTGCGTTTTTTTGTATTTAATCTTAAATAAACATATGCGGTTTAATCCTAGCATATGCTAATCATAAGCCGAAGGACTTAGAAGGGCCGAAATATATTGACTTTACCCTATGTAAGAAAAAACATCGACTGAAATACGCATACAGGCACAAATCGACATGACTGAAAAACAAACCAATATAAAAGATACAACCGGACGTAAATACACATTTCTCCATTTAGAAAATCAAAAGTTCATTTTTTAAAGTAAATAGTATTTATTTTTTGCCGCATTTTTGCTTTTGTCGAAATATGTCACAGTTAAATGTAATAATTTCTAATACTATTGTTATTAATATCCCCATTAATCAATCATCAATGTCTCAAATGCATCTTGTCTCGTCTCAAATGTGTATCTAATTTTGAAAAAAAAAAAAAAAAAAACTCAATTTTTTAGTCACTTCCAATAATTTCTAACAATACTTAGAAAAAAACAACATACAAAGAAAAGAAAACAACTAATTTTATTTCCGAAATTTGAAGCACTGCAAAAAAAATCACTAATTTTAGTGACACTTATATTTTATCCGTTCAATAACGCCGTTACTTAATGAGGTACCGTCCAAATCTGCACCTCTAAATTACAACATCAACTAATGACGTCTTAATTACCTTTTACGCATCAAAATTCTAGCGCTTAGATTTCCACGAATGCAAATCTACCTGCCAGCTGAGCGTGGCATTTGGATTGAGAGATTAATCATTATTATATTTCAAAGCTCTCCTTTTCAGCGATATACGAACTGTAATTTTTAAATTCATTATTTCTGAAAAATGGGATGAAATTTATCTTTTCTGGGAATTCAGCTGAATTATGTAAACAAATAATAATTGATGAATGTTGAGAAATACTACCAAAGATGTTTTCTTAGAATTTGCATATGTATATTCTATTTTTCATCATTTTTCTGCATAAAATATTTTGAAGTACATCCATCAAAATAATTACTTTACAAGTATAAAGCACTATTCGGAATAATATGAAATACATGACAGTTCAAAGAATTAAGTAATACTTTATGTTTGCCATTTAGTTTTAGAAGTTAAAATGTATAGCGTGACTAACTGGCTAATAAAGTAATAAAGTCAACTTATTGAAGTAAAACTTTAGGTTTTCCACATTTTGCTGTATAAATAATATAGCATTTTAATTGTTTTATAAAAATTATTCACTTGACTCAATTTAAGAATTGCTATAATGATAAATAATTATTGTGGCAATAGAAACGTTTCTTCAGTACTTAAGAAATATGTTCTGGTAAAAATAAATTTAAATGCAAAACTACTATTTTGAAAAGATGCATTTTCTTTTTTTTAATCTGTGTCTTTAAAATTTCGAAATAAAGTTCAAGTTTAAAAATAAGAATCAGCATATCATTCTGCTAGATGGAAAATCTAAACTATTACATATAAATAGATATTATTCATAAATTAAGCCTTGCATCCCTTTAGTGAGTCGATAAAATGAGTACTAATGTGCTTCGAAACTAACCTGATGGTTCTGCGTAAGGTTGACCACTTGACCAGAAAACCAACCCACAATCATTGGTCTCTTAAACTGAGATGTGCATAGTATGCCTTGACTTTTATAGGATGTTGCGTTACTAAGTTTATTTTTCTATTATACGGAAATGCTTTTTAGATGCAGCAAAAAATTATTTAAAAATAATAATAATAATTTTTACGTGTAATCCAAATAAATTGTAGAATAACTAGTTAACAGGAGATTTGTATTTGAATTCAATCTCACTCGTAGAAAGATATGGACATTTTCATCAACCTTACAACATTCTTCATCGGTGTGTAATTAGTCTATGACTATAAATCCTACCTTTCTTTTAATGCCTCTTCTGTTAATTCGTTCAGGTTCATAATCAAGATTTGCTATTTTCTAATCTTAAAAGGAATATGAAACAACCTATGATTTTAAAAATAGATTCAAATTTTGTTGAATTGGTATTGGGATTTATTTGTTGTTGCGATTTACTTTTTAAGAAGCATCTATAAGTATTCACACGTTATTTTCCTATGCATTCATTTTACAAGCATGTGATTAAACACGTGCACAGTGATGTAGAGGATCGTTTTTCCACTTTCAACCTCTGAAGCTAAAGTATATTATTTTCTTATCAACCTTACAGAGTATTTGACCTGTCTATAAATAGTGTTTACACATGGAAAAGTGACAACGAGAAAAGGAACTGTCCTCGTAAAGTTGACTTGTTTGGAAATCCCCTTAAGTTATTTCCGATATTTAAGTTTTAATAATCTTGAAATGAACGTGAATATAGGAGAGGGTGGCCGAAAGTAGGTAGTTTAAAAAAGAACGATTAAAAATTGTAGTTTTTGATCCTATTTCCTAGCAGGGATCATGAACTTGAAAATAAAAGAAATTCTTGCATTATTTCAAACTCAATGTTTATTTATTATCAAATATTGCAAACACTTGAAAAACCCGTTTTGCCCGACCAGAGGGCCTAAAGTGGGTAAGGCGTTTGGGTAAAGCAGGTAAGCTTAACAAATTGGGATTTGGCACAGTTGTCAATCAAATATGAAGTAATAAATTATTGAATCAACTCACTAACCCACAGCCATTTAAAAAATATAAAAAAAATAATAAGTTAGAGTTTCAATTATAAGTCAGCACATTTTTTGTTTATAAAACATAAATAACTAGCAAATTGACGTCATAAAAATAACTTTTTTTAAGTTATGCTTATTCTATTTAAATAGAAAATCTAAATCAGCACATTTGCCAAAAAAATATAGAGAGCGGATGTACCTGCTTTTCCGAAACATTTTTTTTTCTTTAATCGCAATTTATAGGTGACTGGTGTCAGAATAACGTAATATTATTGAAAATTGAAAAAAAAAGGAGCTTGTCCTTATCTAATTACAAGTTTCAAACCTTTAGTTTTTTTTTAAGAAATATATAAGTATATATAAATATTTTTCTAATTTAAAGTCTGAGTACGCCATGCCGCTTCACCGCTGCTTCGCTGGGATTGATTGAAACTTGGGAGTATTCGAGTAAATGCAACATACGTATGCTTCGCCGCTTGTACACAATGCGGTGGCATACGAATGCCTAACCACTTCAGGCGACCTACCGCTCTTTGGGCTACCCTACTCTTTATGTTTTCAGAATTGAAAGGGAGTTCAGTGAACCAAAAACAAAACAAATAATAATAATTATAACAATAACAATAATAAGAATAATAATAAAATAGGTCAACAAGATAAAATGTTCAATTTATTGCAATGATTCTATATACTTTTAATTTTGAGGTATTTCATCACACTAGCACAAAAGTTTAAAATTTTCTTCGGACGTGAAATGTACCAAATAAACTTTTATGTTAGAATAATTAGCAGTCTTTATTATACTTGGTAAAACGGTAATTTTCTGAATAGGTAAATTATTATTATTCAAGATGTAATTACAATAAAATTAAACAATCAGTTTTAGTCGTTTATACTTACGTATACAAAAATTTGTACAGTTATCATTTTATACATTGTAGAAAATGTTCTAATTTGAATGTGTCACAGTAATGGCCGAATCTGAGTTTATCACCCGAATATTAATGCAATATTGATTCAGCTATTCAACATCCTTTTTCAGATAGCTTCTATTCTCTCTTGTCCTAGCGACAAGCTTTGAAGTCCTCCATTTCTTTTGAAATGATCTGCATAAAAAAGACATTAAGCTTCTACAAATGATGTTTTCAAGATAAAAACTTTGTTCTCAGTCTGTTAGATATTTCTCCAAATATTTGTAGTTTTATCTCTTGTGAGAGCCCTGAGATTTAAAGCTTTTCTCTCTTTCTCTTTCGCTAATGAGATCAGGACAACCCAAAATTACGACATCAACTAATGACATCTTAATTACCTTCTGAGTATCAAAATTCAAGTGCTGGGCACTTTGTGAATACATACCTGTCAGTGTGGTACCGATTTTGCACCTGAGATTGTTATTATCTTTCAAGATTTCAAGCATTCGACGATCAGTTAAGTAATAAATGTCTCTACAGTGTAACGAAATAAGTTTCCATTGTTTTTTTTTAATTTAATTATTACTGGATTTTTTTAGGCTACATGAACAAGTATCTATTGCTTGAAGCAGGAATCAGAATTTGTGAGTTCAATGCTCTCATTTTTAGTAGGAAAATAAATCCTGTTTGCAAAAATTAAATTTAGAACAAGTTTACTTTTTATGCATGTTTTTAAGTCATTCAAATGTGTAATTACGCAATATGAATTGCATAGATAAACTGACATTGTCTCTTAGGTGTTGCAAATCGAAACCAAATTAGTAGGCTTTACTAATGTCCATTTATTATTATTTATTTATTTATTTTTTTTTTTTGAGAACAAGAAAAAAAGTTAATGCAATAATGAAATGCATAAATATATACAATTATTTTTTCTTTCAAAGATAATTTTGTGATTCCTTACATTTTCCCGAAACTTTTAAATGATCCAATTAAAAAACGAGCTGATGTGTGCATCACATGACTTCCTTTTACACCAATTTAATGTTATTTCCCGGTTATTCCTTTTTATTGTGATTTAAAGAGAAAACTCTCTAAATATCACCAACAGTGGCCAAATTTAAACCAGTTTAAAAAAATACGCCAAATTTTTAGCCAAACTTTGCTAAAAATAACTAAACTTGGCGACCAAAAGACTGGCGATATATCGCCAAGTGTCCTCCAAACTATAACACCACTTGAGTTTGCATCGAAATTAACAATGACTCCCCCAAAAAGGTGCAAAAGATCCCTTTAGAAAAACTCGAATACAACCAAAAGGGCCGGTGCGCAACTAGACCCAACCAGGAGTCTACGTACCAATTTTAAACTTTCTAGGACATACCGTTATTGAGTTATACGACATACATACACACATACGTACATACGCACATAAATACGTGCATACAGACGTCACGAGAAAATGTGTTGTAATTAAGTCGGGAAACGTTAAAATGGATATTTCGGATGTCTATACGTTCTTTGGTATGTATGCACGTGTGGTCGCGTCAAAAAAAAAAAAAACTCAACATTCATTCGGTAGTGAGCAAAATAGAAATTTTGTGTAAATTTAAGTAAAAAGACACTTGGTTGATGGGGCAAACCTAACTTGGCAGCACTGACATGGATACGTAGATCATGACCACAGCATTACGACGCTTTCAGGTTAGGTTTGGATGAATTATAAGATTCCTCTTTAAAACAAAATATTTTTGGCATCCAGGCAACGAAACATAGGTTTATTTTTTTCACTTCAAAAGCATTTTTATCATTTTTGATTAGAAGAAAAATCTTCACATAAAAATACAAAAAAAAGAGAGAAAAATAACAGCAACAATTATTCCGACAATGCTCTTCCTCACAGGAGTATGTTATTTTTTTTCTTTGGTATTATGCCTGCATACATGTAAAATTTACGAATTTATTTCCTTCTTTTTCAGAATTGCCAGAGTACCATGCAGTGACTGGAGGCAGGGCGGACTTACCTTGCAACATTACTCAACATTCCACAGAAGATAAAGTTTCCCTTGTTCTGTGGTATAAAGAAGATGCCAGAGCTCCTATCTACAGCGTAGATGCTCGCAACAGCCCCCTGGAGAAAGCGAAGCATTTTCCAGGAAGTGTCTTGGGCTCCAGAGCTTACTTTGAAACTTTTTCTAAACCTACTATCCTAAAAATAGAACCGATTCAGGAGAAGGATGCAGGAATATACAGGTGCCGAGTGGATTACCGATGGGCCAGAACGTTCACCCACAGTATGATACTTAACGTCATTGGTGAGTCATTTCTCTCCTTAGTAGTCTTTTTTCTCATAACAGTTTGTGTACAAATATGAATTATGCAGGAATATAACGTTATTTGAATTTTCCCCTCCAATATTTTCCTTTTATTTAGTTCATTTTTTGAAATGAGGAGGGTGCACCAAACAAGGCCAGTTAGTCCAATTAAGCCACCCTAGGGTGGTTCAAAATACATGATAAAAAAAGTTTATCCTAGATAACAGGACGCCTCTCGATATTTTTAGACTTGTGGATAGTAATATACTGGAAGAATTTCAGCTTCCTATTTCAACGAAAGAAGGTGCTCAACCCCCGCCCCCAAACTTCATCAGTATGAGGAGGGGGGTTTAAAAATACGCTGAAATAAATAAAAAAAAAAAAACACTAAATACTATAATGTACACGAGTATTATGCATATACATTGCAATAAAATAATTATTTACGAAAAAACGTCTGGTGGAAATTAAATGTTTCTAAATGTATGACCTTTTCTATACTACGGCTAATCTTAAAGTGAGGGGTCATTGAGCACTTGGAGTCATTGAGCACTATATTGGAAGAATTTCAGCTTCCTATTTCAACTGAAAGCGGGTGCTCAACCCTCTCCCCCAAACATCATACGTATGGGAGGGGGGTTCAAAAATACATTGAACTGAAGAAACAATGCTACATATAATAAAATACATTATTAATATGCACATGCATTGATATAAAATAATTATTTACAAAAAAAAAAACAGCTGGGGAAATTAAAGTTTCTTAATTTGTGACATTTTCTATGCTACGGCTAATGTTAAATTCAGGGGTCATTGAGCGTCCTCGTAACATTTGAGTAAGAAGCCAAAACTTTTACAGCATAGTACTATTAGTAAGTCTAAAAGAAATATGGGATGTCCTTGACCCTAGCTTTAAAAAAAAGTTTTTTTGTACCACTGTAGGTCAGCCCCCCCCCCCGTTTTTCTATGTGTAAGATAACAAAATATCGTGACTTGATTTTTTCACTTCTAATATTTATATTTTCTTTAGTCAATTTTTTGCGCCTATGGGACTGCACCAAATTAAGCAAGGTGAATTAATTAAGCCACTCTCCATTGTTTTATGTAGAATAACAAAATATTGCTAGTCTGAAATTTTATCATCGTCAGAAAGGCTAGCTGATAATAAAGTGTAATCAACAAGCCATCAAGCTTATCAACAGGCAAAAGCGTAGTAAACGATATTAAGAAAGAGTGCCTGATCTTACTTTATATTAAGTTAATCTCTTCATGGTTAACGGTAGTTTAATGGTATGAAAAAGTAGTTAATTGTTTCAGAAAGTCTTTTTGTATGTAGTTAAAGCTATCAAAACGAAAAATAGTGCTGCCTACTTCAATTTTATTGCCTACTCTAGTCAATTATAGTCCAATAAGATCACGATTGGCATTGTTAGGACCCCGCCAAAAATCGAAACGTAATAACTTAATAGTGTCCCAAACGTGATTTTTTTTCATCAATTCCATTAATATGTTTTTTTTTTCTTTTGCTTGTTCTAATGTCGAATTCTTTATTTTGTTAAGTTTTTTCATTGTTTTTCCTAATAACGCGAAACCATTTAATTTTTCTTAATACACATAATTTATTTCAGATTATTTATTTAAAAAAAATATTGTGTTTGTTTAACAGCGACTGTTTTTCGAGGAATAAAACCATTAGTTTCGTACATAGTGTTCAAAAAATGGCGCAAGAAAAAAAAATAGTACCTTTCCGGAAAATCACAGAATTTGTATTTTAGTGTGTAACTTAAACAGAATTTCTGTAAATTATTTTATCCTTGTAATGTTCTTCACTTATTCTTTTATTTTTACATCATTATACAAATTAAAAAATATGTATAGTTTGGATACGTTGAAAAATGATGCGCTCTATGTTTGAAAGCCTTTAATTTATTATTAAAGAAAAAATTGTTTTTAGAGTGAACGTTATAATGTTGTTTTTAACTCAAAAACACAAAAATCTTAAAGTTAGTAGAAATTACAAAACGTACTTATTTCTATGTGTTTCAAAAGTCTAGAAAAATATTTACCATATATTTGCTTTTGTTCGGTGTATATAAAAATCCGAGACCTAAAAGCAGGAAGAAACAAATCGGCAAAGAGGGAAAAAAAGTGTTTCGTATACTGTGAAATCGTGAAGGGTAAAAGTTTTAAAAAGTATTTTCAAGTTGAAACGGGTGAGCTTCAAAAGATATTCTCCTAACAAAACGAAAATATTGTCTAGAAGTAACGGAAAAGTAGACTGCTGGTGAATACATTTAAAATACATTTGGTATTCGAAAATTATGATTTGTGAAGAGTGAGCAGAAACCTAGCTTTTTTCTCATTGTATTTCATACTTATTTACTTTTTTTTTCTTTTACGATTTTGGTTTCATTTTGATACACCAGGTATATATTTTTTGTAATAGAAATAAACTCAATGTTTTGCGAGACATTGCGATTTGGATTCCTTCAATTTTTGATATTTTTCGATACTTGAATATATTTACTCTTAAAAAGCTTTTGTATGTATTTTTATCACCGATATTTTATAAACTATTGCTCTTATTCCAATTTTGCTGATTAAGTTTATACACACACACACACACACCACATGGACTATTTACGACAACGCGTATACCATTAAAAAAAAGCAATACAATATAGATTAAAATTTTGCAAACAGCTTTTTCAAAGTTTTAAGACAAGCATCGTCATCATTGTGCAAAAGGAAGAATGGTTTCCGAAGCCCAAACTAGAGGTAGAACGAGAAATACAAGACAAGAACAAGTCAATAAACGAAAAGTGGCCGAAAAAGGAAACGTTACGTCGTGAGAAAAATAAGGACATCTGTACTTCAGAAAAACGTCACCAACAAAATAATCTTTCGAAGGAATTATATCCAAGCATTAAGGAAAAAGACGTGATCGAAAAATCATTAAGTACTAAAGTACATACATTCCAGATGTATTAAGATTCCCCAGAATATAAATTGCAAGTGAAAGAACAACTGCGAATAATTTTGGCTAAAGAAAAATCGAAATTATGATTGCAGGACCAACAATGTTGTGCGATGGAGAACCGTTCAAAATCCGGTATTTTGGCACAATGTTCTTTTATACGAATTTGAGAGCACGTCTAGTCTGCCCCATGTATACCAATCCACACTGGCAGGAAATACTATCAATCCTCATGTGCCAACTTGTCATCTACGGTTATGTACGTTTAAGACCTTTTTGTGCAAACGGAAAAGAATGTATACCTCTTATTCTTATTTTAACTTTTTTATTTCTCTTACTTAGAACTTTTTTATGCATCTTTTAAAAATAATAAAACAACTATAAATAGTACTTATAACACTTTCCATATCCAGCATCATTAAGTTTGGCACCAAATAACAAAATATATATTATATTTTTACACAGAATGCACAAACTAAACCAGAAGATTGTAATGCAGTAGAAGTCCTTGTTGCATTTTATCATAATTTCTTCAAGAACAGAAAACAGCAAATGGTCTCTGATGATTAAAATAACTTGGAAAAAAAAGGTAGTCAAGATATTCAAAACAGCAGAAAACAGCGACTTCTTCAATAGCTATCTCAACCACTAACATGACAAATAATTAACTTGATCGCTTGTTTAAAATGTCAACAATATTATTTCCCGTTTTGAAACAGGCCAAAATAATTTCCAGTAAAAATTGCTAAACAAAATTTAACTTCCCCTTAACGACAGTGATTGATCCAAGCACACATTCTTCTAAATCTTGGTCTCAATACCCCTGCACATTTAATGTACGCGGAGGCGAGCAATCTCTCTTTGTCCATCTGCGAGGCGCATAAAGTGACATTACCCCTATCTATAAACTACAGCCTCCAGAGTAATGCTATGAATGAGACAGTAAAAGACTCTCTTGTGATGTTATTAAATCCTTCAATGGGCGTGTATTACGCTTGGAAAGGGTTCTGCTCATTCCCTTATCTCAGCACGAACACAATGTGATGGTTGGGTGGGATTGTCACATAGTCATGGAAGATACGTCAGGAAGTCAAACGTTAAACTCTCGGCATAATAGCGATGTTTTGTTTGCAAAATGTGCTGTTCATTTTGCGAGGGATATAATAGGAGCGGATTTTTCGCGCTGAAGCGGGTGGAATGTTGTTAACATTATACTTGGTTCAGGAAAATAATTGGAGTTAGAAAAAGGTAGGTTAGGTGACAAGAAAAAGAAACTACAAAGACGTGATATTAGAAAATGTATATTAGACCAGTGTCAATAGCTTTGAAAATGGTAAAAAGTCGAAAAAATTTAGAACAGGATAAAACCAGTTAGAAAGGTAAGAAAATCTAATAACATTAATAGGAAAAATAAATTACGGGCGAGCTGAATTCGGGAAGGGGGGGTGAAGGGGGTTTAAGGGGGGGAAAACGGTTTATCACGATTTCCGGAAAAACTAAGAGTCCTATCGAAAAAAACTAAATTGCAAAGTTGTTGGTAATAAAAAGATCTACAACTTTTGCGTTTGCACTTTTTTTCTATAACGTCAAATATATGCGAAAAATTCAAAAAACCGACTTTTTGGTTTTTAATTTTTATCTCCCACAAAAAAAATTTTTTTTTTCACTAAATTTAAGGAAAAGTTATTTTATTATGTCCCAAATACACTGTAATTTTTTGGATTTAAAATATTTATTTTTTCTCCTAATTTTGATTCAGTAGTAAAAAATCATCAGAATTTTCAATCAAAAAATCTCACGTCAAAATATCTGATTTTTTTTAAAAATCGGAGCAAGTGTTTTTCGTTGGAATCTCTACTTTTTAATGGTATAAAAAACAATATACAATACTATGGAAACTTTTCGCAAAAAATGAAAAAAATAAAAAAAAACTCGAATTTGAAAAAAAAATCATCACTATGTAAAATTTTAAGCTATATATTAAAATTTGCACTTTAATTACACAAAAAATGAAATTTTCCATGTTACATTGACACAAACTGAAAATAAAAATGTATTAAAATAATTAAAAATCAAGCTATAGCATGCATTTGTTTTATACCCTTCTCATCCACCATTAGACGGTGACTGCAGTGCCCCCTATAGTTTTTTGGAGTTACGAATAGCAAGCTACACTGTAGGATGGGATAAAGGAGCAATTTCCGCAATTTCGAACTGTGTAACCTTGAATATTATGAAAAATAATCAGTTTTCCAATTGTGTTTGCTGTTAATTATTGTGTTTGCAGTTAATTTAATAAATAGCTTAAAATTTTTAATAGTGATGATTTTTTTTTTTTTTTCAAATTCGAGTTTTTTTGAGTTTCTTCATTTTTTGCGAAAAGTTTCCATATTATTGTGTTTTGTTTTTTATAACATCAAAAAGTAGAGATTCCAACGAAAAAAATTTGCTCCGATTTTTAAAAAAAATCAGATATTTTGACGTGAGAATTTTTTATTGAAAATTCTGATGCTTTTTTACTACTGAACCAAAATAAGGAGAAAAAATAAATATTTTAATTAATCCAAAAAATTACAGTGTATTTGGGACATAATAAGGTAACTTTTCATTAAATTTAGTGAAAAAAAATTTTTTTTTTTTTGTGGGAGATAAAAAAAAAAAACCAAAAAGTCGGTTTTTGAATTTTTCGCATATTTTTTGAGGTCATAGAAAAAAAGTGCAAATGCAAAAGTTGTAGATCTTTTTATTACCAACAACTTTGCAATTTAGTTTGTTTCGATAGGACTCTTAGTTTTTCCGGAAATCGTGATAAACCGTTTTCCCCCCCTTAAACCCCCCTACACCCCCCCTTCCCGAACTCAGCTCGCCCGTAATTTATTTTTCCTATTAATGTTATTAGATTTTCTTACCTTTCGAACTGGTTTTATCCTGTTCTAAATTTTTTTGGTCTGAAACATTATTGGCACTGGCCTATATGTGTTGTCTTTGGGGTATGAATTAGGCCATTCCATGGTGACTGGCATTACAATCTGACAATATTTTTAGAACTTTCAAATTCAGTATTGTCTAGAAATTAAATTTTATTTATTCTGAAATTGACTAAAATATCATGATATGGTACAGGAATGAACACACACTTGTTATCAGACTTGAAGATTTTTTTAAATGTAAAATAAAATGAATAAAAACATGTGGCTGATGTTACACCCGTGTAACATAGTCACATTTTTAGCCTACTTTCCCAGTAAAAGTCAGAAAAAGAGGAAAAAAGCATGAAAGAAGGCTTAATGCATCTTAAAAAATCGCGAAAAACAAAAAAAAAGTCAAAAATAAACAAAATAATTAAATAAATATCGAAAAATTAAAAATTGGAAAGTAGGGTATTGAGATGGGGAAAAATGTCAGTCGGTCTGTCTGTCTGTCAGTCTGTCTGTCGGTCTGTCTGTCTGTCCCCCCCTAATAACTTTTGAATGAATAATCCGATTCGAAAAAACTTTTTTTTTGTTAGAAAGATCTCGGCGAGGACACCTCATTCCCATCTTTCACTTTTTGATTTGAACTATATTTTGTTCAATTTTGAACAGTTCAAAAAAGCTTAACATTAGCGCCTACGGGGAAATTCAAGGCAATTCCGAACTGTGAGGCGAATTTGCTTCAAACAAACTTTGTAGGAAAAAGCTTTTGATGAAAAACTTGTATATAAAATATCTTTTTAATTTGAACAATTTTCCGTTAAATTTTGAGCAGTTCAAATCCCTTAACATTAGCGCCTACGGGGAAACTGAAAGTCAATGTAGATTCCGTACTTGAAGGCGGATTTACTTCAAACAAATTTTGTTGGAAATAGCTCTTCACGCCAAACTCCAGACTTCGACTCCGAGAATGTAGGGGCACTTGACTCCGACTCCGACTATGTAGGGGCACTTGACTCCGACTCCGACTCCTGTGCCCGACAATTAATCGGACTCCGACTCCCCGACTTCGACTCAGACTTCGCAGCTTTGGCAAAAATTTATACACGAAGGACAAATGACTGACTCCGATTCTTAGATATTCGACTCCGACTTCTTTACCCCAAAATGAGATTGACTCCGTCTCCGCAGCTATGGTTTTGACTGTGAAATAATTATTGTTGATCTGACTTGTTTTTATTTTTATGCTTAAGTTTTAATTTAGGTATTCAGGTTTCGACGAATAAACTCGAAGTCATTTATGTTTCTACATAAGGTTATGCGCAGACGATTTTTTTTTTTTTTTTGGCAATGAAAACTATTTCTTTAAGTTGACATTTTATTGTTTTTATTTATTTTGGTAAGTGCATTAATTCATTTAAAAAATTGTTTTTGGCAACCGGGAAAAAGAAACGATTTTTTTTTTTTTTTTTTTTGATATGATGTATCTATTTTAATGAGATTATTAATTTTAATTATTATTTTTTCGTTTTGAAAGCTGTTAAAGATTTCTTTAATGGAAAAAAGTGTATTAGCTGCTTTGTTTAAAAGTTGCTGCTATTTTATTTGTTCAGTTTTTTTTTTTTTACGCATCTAATTTTTTAGATGAGTGAGGAATATTTCATTCCTAGAAATCAGCTTAAAGTATTTTAAAAATATGTTTGAAAACATTTGCGATTTTAGCTATTTTTCAGAATATTGATCAGGTACTAGAAAGTAGTATGGGTATACGGGAAAGTAGACTCGTCTAGTTCTAGACAGAACTTCTTGTTAATCCCTTTACTTTACAAAAAAAGAAAAAAAGAAAGAAAGAAATCATTAAGTCAGAAAACAAGTGTGTGAGCATTAATGTGCCATACCAGCATATTTTAGACCAAATTCAAAAGAAATAAAATGTAGTCTCTACACAGTACTGAATTTGAAAGTTAAAAATGTCGTCAAATTTGTAACGTCAGCCATCGTGGAATTACCCACACTCAGTTTTGTTTTTAACTGTGTTTTACCAGGTAAACGTTGACTTTAACTGGTAAATATTGGTAAAGTAAATAAGTGTAATAATATTTCTGGGTTGAATAATACATTAATCAAACTAGAAATATAATTTTACCATTGCATCTTTTATGAACAACAATATACAGATATTCACTACATTCACACAAGATTTACGAACCAATTTTTACAAAACTTCATTAAATTAAAGTACTAGTTAATAACTTTATTCATAAAGAAGTTTCATACTTTATCAAGTCTTTAAGGGGTAGAAAATTGTTAAACATAGGACTCGAATAAATAAATTAAGATATAACAACGTCAAAAAGCACAAATTGCAGATTACTGCAGACACGTGTTTCGGTGTTACAAGAAACGACCTTTTCCATGCAAACAAAATGAGCTTATGTACGAAAATACATCCGACAAAAGTTTAAGCTTGGATGTATTTTCATCCATGAGCTAATTTCATTTACATTGAAAAAGGCATTCCTTGTAACGCCAAAACACGTGTCTGCAGTAATCTGCAATTTGTGCTTTTTGACGTTGTTATTTCTTACTTTACTTTTCAGTAAAAATTATTCATTTATCTTATAGGGCTCGAATGTTTTAAACTCCTGCTCAACTAAATTATACATATACTATCTCTATATGTACTTATGCTTTCTAAAAAAATATTAAACAGACTAGGTTGCATTAAACTAGTACTCAACCTATTTCTACTTCACTGACACATGTACTTACGCTTTTGAAAAAGTTATAAAAGATGTAAATCATATTTTAATGTCTTTCTTGTTTAAAGATATAAGCGAAGTTCAACTATAATAGAAAAAAAGAGTTATATTTTGTTAAATTAAAATGAACTAAATTCAGTATCATATTATACAAATCTTATGTATGCTACCAATAAATAATTTTCAAGTATACCATGATAAGCATTCATTTTCAATCTACGATACTACAGCGAACTAGTAAACTACTGCCAATTTCAATTTAGTCCTACCGTTTATCAAAATGTCAATGAAAAACCTACTTTCCTACAGGAAGAAATTTATCAAGAACTGTTCAAAACAGCAAGCTTAGGACATAATAAGTTGAGGCACATTCGTTTGATAAAATGTATTGGATGTGTCAGCCGTGAGTTTTCCTGCCAGATCTAACATTTTCTGACAGTTGAGGAATATTGTGATGTTCTATTTTGAACATGTATTAATGTTTGGGCTATTTTACTGTGTCAAAATGTGTGTTCGTGGGTGAAATAATGCATTTTCACGAAACTGAACTTGTTGCAATTTGATACAATGTGTTTGAATAGATCCCGCTAAAAATTATTGTTTTTTTTAAATTATTTTTTTATTATATTTATTTTGTCAAAACAGTGTCATTCTATTTTTGTTTCGGATTTTGTAAAAAAAAAAAACTAACCTGTAGCTGTCACGGACAAATGTACAGCTTTTACACAAACTTCACAAAAAATCATGAATAAAGATGCGTTCTTGGTGGCACATTCTGGGATAATAATTTCAAATCATTGGGTCAGAAAGGGTTAATGGTACATCGACTCTTATACTAGTTTTTAAAGCTTTTTTTCTCTAAAAGCTAAATGCATTTAAATGGCGCTTTCTTATGAACAATGTAATATAAAACCACATACATTTATAAATTCCCTAAGAAGTTACGCTTTATCACAAAAAAGTCTAAGCACATAGAAGGAGTAGTCAAGACTGAAATGAATGTTTACGAACGCAAGGATAATATTGATATAAGAAAGTGCTCATAGAATGGAAACAAAATGATTATTTATTGCTGAAAAAATATCTTATGAATGGAGTTTTTAGCACCCCATCGAGCCACATCTAGTGTGAATGCACGAGGTGATATAGGTAATCATCTATGATGCATGAAAGTCTTGTTTGATGTCCTACGTCACATCGTACATAGTTACTGTAAACGCGTAAACGTCGATTAACCCAAGAGAGATCGCGCGCCTATCAGTGACAAAAGAGATCGCGCGCCTATCAGTGACAAAAGAGATCGCGCGTGATGTCGGAGTTACCACAATCAGTTTTATTTAAAATTTTCTATAAATCATCATTTTCTATCATTTCATAATCTGCAAGTTTACGTTTTCAATCCAATATTTAGAGTTCAAAGCAATATAAATGCAAAACGAGAGCTACAAAACGAAAAACTATGATTCTTAGAATGAGAATTTCGAAGCAGTAACAGTCGCGTGGTGAGAGTGAGATACTCCGTCATCAACATGTGAATTCCAAGAAAGTATTGCTTCACGCGCAGAAAGAAAAAAATAAAAATAACACTTCACCTACAAAGGGGACTGTTAGATAGGAGGATACTGAAAGGGAGATTGACTACAGATAAATATTTACCCTGTGACAGGTGTTTGGATTAGAATAGCGTGACTGTGTGTTTCGCGCGATCTTTCTCGGGTTCAGTTCAGAGCCTGTCCAACTTGCCATCCAAAGGATGCCATGATCTGTGATGTATCAGGGAATCGATCAGGCTATTTAAGGTATTAACGTTGTCTATGAAGTTGTATGGCAACCTTCCGTGTGTGATCGAACATTGTCCTGTTGAAAATGTGTCCGGAGAGCGCTACCACGAGGGCCTGAAAAATACTGTCAAGTTGTTGTGAATCAACGTTTAGAGTAGCCGTTTATCGTGTGTGATAGCACCCTATAACATGTCTCCAGCTGTAGGTGCAGTCTGCTGCTTGAAGCAATGTCGGGGTGTGGGCATTTACACTGTCGACTCCATTTTAGATTATCACGTTCAACGCGGATGGATCACAACCGAATGAAACCAGGTGGTTTAAGTGACAAACACAGGTGTAATTTGGGCAATGTTGACATTTGTGTACTGTTTTAAAGGCCCTATGCGCAATGCCTTAACAGTGCCTTTGCTTTTAAGCGTCACACCGCACAGCTTTGGTGAAGGTATGGGGTGCCATCGCGTATCATACACGTTCGACCCGAAGAATGATACATAGCAACTTGGCAGTCTAGTGTTACATTCGTAACATGCTTCAGTGACATGTATTGGTCCTCATGGTATCATTTTTGCACAGATCAACGGAACAATCATGGGCTGCCAAAAAATCTAGTGTATCCTCGCTAAAGGTGGTTCAAAAAGGTACTAAAACCTTCCACCATTTTAGAATTTTCCTATAATAATTAATTTGCTTTCATTTTGTAATGACTATCTTATATTATTGTTTCCCTTACACGTGTGAAATTTCGTTCCGTTCTGACGACTATTTCTTGGTACGTCCATCATTTTGTTATAGATTGTATTTAGAGTTTAATTTACTTGGCGTGTCAAGAATATTTAATCCATGTTGTAGATATTAAGGCTACTATATAGACGAGTCAACGCATCAGCCTTAGGTCAGAAATTTTGGATCAGGGAGCGTTATTGCGTGATTGTATTTTCTGACGAGTTGTCGCGTTGGCTGATTTTTCACTGCGAATAATTATGAGGAGCCCATGAATTGTTTATAAAATAAAATATTATTTTTGGCCAGTTTAGCAAAACCCAAAATTTTGTTGTGGTAACCCTAGACCCGCAACAGTGAAAAATCCGATCCAAAATGTCTAAACTGATGCTAAATCTTCGGCCTGCACCATATAGTGGCTGTAGTAGATAAGTTTGTCGCCTTATTTGAACTTAATGCTGGACACTTTTCAATTGCACTATGAAGTTCTTTAAAGGTATTTTAAAAAAATTTGAAAAAAAAGTAAAACATATTGTAATTTTAGTGCAATAAAAAAAAAGTATTTTTATGGCGTTTGTAATATACACCGTAAATCAAGTCGAATGAAGGAATTTCAAATGTTTATGCTTCAATTGGCAAAACTGGTCCAAAAACAATATTTTTACGTCCTTAAATCATTATAGAAATATTCGATGTGCCCTCCTCCTGACAACATAATAATATTGCACCTGTATTCAAACTCCTTCTGTAAAATGTTTCGCACTCGTACTTTTGACGGAAAGAATAACGACAAAAGCGATACCTAAGATTTCACGTACAAACGTCTATCAATAGCCAGTTAAAATTCATAAGTCGTTCTTTCATTCAAGCTTGAAGTCCAATAATCCTGTATTGATGACCGCATGCTACCCTACTATTATTTTAGAACCAACATGCATACTTTGTTTTAATTATAAACCATAACCATTCCATTTAAACAGTAGGTAACGTTCATAAATTATAGTGTAAATCCACGCCAACTAAAACCACAACACGGTTTTCTGAACTTAAAGCGATACCCTTGTATTTGGTATTATTTTGCAGGAAATTTCTTGAAGTTTCTGGGTTAAATGGCTGTTTTTGACAGACATGCATAGTTAGGACTAAAATTTAGGTCGAATAGAGACATTTCTAAATTTTGATTTTTCACTTTAAAAATGTTGCTTTTGAAAACAGCAATAAATGTTTTAAATATAGTGATTTTTCCAGCAATATAATTTTATACATAAATGTTCATTGTTTCTGAGTAAATGTGTGCAGTGATTTTCTTCATTCATCAAATATTTTTATTTTTTAAATTGAAAAGCTTTCCAAAGATTATTTTGTCAGGAATTAATTATTAAGCACTGTTCTTTAAAATAACAGATTTATCTGAATTTTTTGTCTTAGAAAGTGTTTATGTGTTTTTTGAAGCAAATTCTATGTCTGATGTACCCTTTGTTACGCTTGGAACTCAATTATAATTATTTAAAAATATTACTTTTTACAGTTCCACCCAAGGAGACCATCATTTCGGACATCGAAAATAATGAACTTTCCGGTGTCATTGGCCCTTATGACGAAGGATCAGAGCTGCGACTTAGATGCGAATCCATTGGAGGTAAGGCTAACTCATTGATGCTCAGCTATACCTTAAAAAAAGCTAATTTGTTCAGCATCATGAAATAAGAGAGGAAAAGTTGGAAGAGTTGGATCGGGCGGATTACTTGCCAACGGGGAAGGTAGTAGGCAACAAAAGTACCTCTGAGCGTGAATGACACAGCTTTATTCGTTTTGTTTATTTGTTTAAAGTACATTTTTGTATTGAGAATATCTATCTCATATTTATTAATCAACTAATTGAGGAATCAGAAATAAAGATCTAGTTGCTTAATTTACAGAAAATTTTCGTTCAATATCTCTTTTCGACAGTTTAAGATCTCCGGTTAAACACTAACTTCAAGTTGTTGCACATTTTCTGCAATTCCGCTGCATCTTTAAGAAATTCACATATATTTACTTATAGGTCATCTATTTGAAATATCCATAAAAAAAAGTATGAGTTTTAGCAGCATGTATGTGTCCAACAAAAGTGTAAGAATACACTCACCATATCATAGAAGATTATTTGCGTTTTTCTATACCTTATTTTTATTCATACATGCTTTGCCTTAAATGGGGCAATTTTTTAAAGTAGCCTTTATCATGAGCTTGCGCAGTAGGGAAGAGGGGGGCTAAAAGCCCCGAGGGAAGTTTTCTCCGTTTGAAATAGCTCAATGAAGAAAAATTGTAAATGTATTTTCTAAATACCTGATAAAATGGAATGTTGCAGAGCACCAATTGCGGCCATATTAGTCAAGCCAGTATCGTCAAGTAAAAAAAAAAAAAAAAAAGCTAAGCACGTGCAAAATGGATATACATTTGTAATCATTTTTGATTTGAACTTTTTGTTCTATTTTACGAACTTAAATAGATAGTATTTAGTTCTTTCGTGTTTTTATGCAAATATTGATTTGGAATCCTAAAATACTACATTGAACAACTTGCCCCATCCGCGAAACAGCTTGGCCAAGGTAGGGGCAATTTGTTCCTATTTTACTTTCGGTAAAATACATTTAATCGTAAAATATTCTTATGAAATACAACTTACAAAAAAGGGTTGACATAAAAAGTGTCATAAGTTTCTCTATTTTAATCTCAGAATAATAATTCTAGAACCAAGTTCCCACATTAAATTTTCAGCTTGTTTGAAAAATTTAACTTTTAGCCCCGTTCCAACATAATTTCATTTCAACTTAGATTTTTTCATAAATGTTATCTGATTTGATATATTTTTAAATATTTGTGTGGTACTGCTATTTAAAATTTCAAAGTTTTCATACATAAAAAAATATTTTTTATTACTTTTCCATGCCTTTAGCTTTTTAAGCAGAAAAGTATAAATAGTCGTCAGAAACTAAAAATGTCCTTGTGAAACAAAATGTGAAATGACATTCCCCATTGTTGTTTAAAAATCGCGGCTTTATTCTTAAACAAGTAAAAATAGAGCGAAAATCGTTTTTAAATGATTTGTTCTAAGTTTTTCAGTCATTGAATTTCGTAAGATGAAAGATGGCTTTGAATTATAAATTTTCATTGCGCCCCATAAACATATGAGTTTATCAATTATAGAAAAGTGAACGAAATATTTTAATGAGCAGTTGAGCTAATAAAGTCCCCAAATGAGGTAGTGAGACGCAAAGAGATACAAGTGGTAAAATTAAAAATTTGAAGATAACCAATACACATGGTAGGTGAACTTTTCCTCGATCTTGGGGCAAGAGATTGTACTACTAGCCCTGGTAGGTGGTGCTGTACAGCATAATTTAGGAAAATAATTCAATGGAAGCCTACCTAGAACGTTATCTCTAAATGCGTTTTACTCAAAACTTGAGATTTTTCACAGACATCCCTTTACTTCTCACAGCCTCAAATATCTTTCTTAGGTTAAGTGAGTGCGTATTTTTCCCTAAGCCCATATTTATAACTGAATAACTCATTAGTTAAAATTGATTTAACATTACAGTGCCTAACAAAACTAGCGTAATTT
This sequence comes from Uloborus diversus, assembly GCF_026930045.1. Taxonomy (NCBI): domain Eukaryota; kingdom Metazoa; phylum Arthropoda; class Arachnida; order Araneae; family Uloboridae; genus Uloborus; species Uloborus diversus. Next base: position 181,275,094 of record NC_072734.1, read on the forward strand.
ACCTTACACGATTAAAAGAAAAAACATCAATGACAATTTAGCAAACGATAAGCTTTAAAAGAAATTTCAGTAACGTTTTGATTGAAGTAACGATGGAAAAATGCTCGAAAAAAATTCCAATTGGGGAAATAGCTCTCTCTAGTGAGGAACATTTGCGGATATCTTAAGTGGCACTGAAAGAAGGACAAATGACATTCCCTCGTGTCTTCGTAGTTTTTCATGAGCAGTGACAGTGACACAGACTTGATTTCGAAGGGACAACGAGTTAATGGGTCCTGTCTCTGTCGAAATCAGGAACACGTCACCTGAATCTTTGAAGCGGTAAAGGAATTGCGGTTTCTTTTCTTTTTTGGCTTTTTTGATAGGGTATGCATTGAAAATTCCCTAGATAGCAAAAATGCATTTTTTTAATAGAATGAATACGGTACTTTCATTTTGAAAAATAAGTATTGAAAATAAAAATAAAAATACCTTTTTGGAAGAAATGGAATTCGCCAGTATGATAATTTCACTGCGCGCGCAAGCACATCTCTCTCTCTCTTCTTGTGCATGTATCTATTGTAAACGGACTAGAGCCATTTCAAGGAAAGGCAATTCTTTTGTCTCCCACGTGACAGACAAAAAATATACATATATAATTTTAAAAGGTAATGACCTACTTTGCTTAAGAGATCATACAATTGTTTGTGAATTCTATAAGAACACAATTTCTCTCATTTAATTTTTAAAGTATTATTTAAAATGAATAATATTCGTTGTAACGTCTACAACAAAGTATAAGTTTTTTTCCAGTGAAATGGCCTTGCAAATAGATAAATAGATATATAATCGTAAAATATGCAAAGCGTGTACTTTATTGATTACGTATATGAACATAGCTACGCTTGGGTAAAAATACGCTTGAGTGCCTTAGAGATACCGTACACTGTATGAAAATTGCGAAACATCACAGATTATTTCCAGGTAAATTTCCAGTATTTCACAAATTTCCACCAGTTTCCTTGTGATAAAAAGCAGATTTGGGAAAAGTACCGAAATTACTATAGGTTGAACAAACGCAGGTTTTTTCACTGTTAAGAAAAATATAATGTGTAGTAAGCGTGAAAAAATGTCTCATTTTCTTTATCAGGTGTTAAATCAACAGTTCTGTTAGTACCCTACCAGATTAATTGATTTCCAAACGAGGACGAAATACATGGTGTAGATACCACAGCTTTGCAATAATTACAAGCAAAACAGCTGTACCGTATTTGCTTGCCACTATGGGATAGCTTCGGCAATATTAGCTCTAGGATTGTTCCTGGTAATCTAGGTAGAATTTAAGCTATTATTAAAAATATTTCTGAATTATTCTTCAAACGTGACTGACTTTTATTGAAAAGTTTCTGAATTGTTTATGAAGATTCCTGGTATATTTCAGAATAATCGATACTGACTTTTAGCGGGACAATTTTCTATTCCTTGCTAAATTTGTTACCGGAAGAAATTTAACTCATTTGTTGCCCCTTTTTCTCCTGGCACATTATAGTTTTTATGTTTTTTGCAAAGTAAGTACTACACATAAATTAAAAAACAGCTATGAGAAAATAAAAGTCAGTAATTGGTAAATCACAACGTATGGCAATGCAGAATTAATTGCTCTTTATATATAGTAAAAATATAGTTCCACATTTTTAACGTGGTTCATTGTTGCAAGAGATTTGCTTTAAAATGTAACAAAAATAAATAAATAAATAAACAAAACAAAAAACAATAACAAGTAAGATATATGTACTTAGTAATTTGTAATTGCTTCTATATGTATCTCTGACTACGAAAATAAAGGTGCCACATTTATCAAAGCTGGCTTTTAATAAATAGTTTTATCAATCATATTTTTATCGTAATTTTAACGTGACTAATTATATGACGCTTTCTTTAGAATATAAAAAACCTAAATAAATATAATAATAAAACGTAAAAATAATAAAACGATAGATTTATGTATTTTATTCAAATTGCTTCTATTTTTACCTCTCACATAAAAATAAATGTGTTACGCATATAGAACATTAACTTTGAGAAATAAATTTTTAAATTCTTTTTAAAAATATCAATAAAAAAAAGCCATTTTTTGATGAAAAACGATACTCAAAAGCTAAAACGTGATGAATAATTCATTTCTATAAACGTTCGTCTGACTTATCTTTCGTTTGAATAGATTTAGTACGTCATGTACTTCGAACTGCAGTATACATAAGGCGGAAGTTTCTAGCTTTCAAGATACGTTATGGGAAAAGATCTCTCATATATTACTGACGATATTTCATTTTTGAATACATTCCGTTTTGGTGCGCATTGTATCTTTTTTTTTTTAAAGTTTTCTTTTGAATAAACGATTTTTTTGAAACTCCAACTATAAAAATTTGTTTATAAAAGGCATTTTGATCTGTCTGCAAGACCCGTGAACTTATGAATTTGCGTAAAGCTAGAAATTGTATTCATAAATTTGAACTGAACTTTTCTTTTTCAAGCAGTACGAGATTTTGAAGTTGAGGACTAGCTTGGGTGGTCCTGAAAAATAATAGGCAACTTATGTGACGGTAAATATCTTACAAAAAAACAGGAATGTTTTCTGATAAAAGTCAGTAAAGTTCCTGAAATAATCCTTGAATTTTTCTAAATAATACAGAAATATCCTCGGTTAAAGACAGTCATGACCTTCAGAGGAAACCTTCAGAGAAAACTTAAGTAGGTTTCAAGTAATGGATTGATTTCTCCTTATTGACCAAGAACGCTTTAATGTCTTTCATGTAACTAGGGTCAAAGCAGCTAGAACTACAACTAAGTTCCTAGCGTCTCCATTGCTTGCAATTCTTGCAAAGCTGACGAATGCTCTCATTGAGAGCTTAGGATCTCAGGACGGACCTTAGTCGCTTTGAAGCGAATACACTACAATCTTTTCTTTACTAATAATAAAGCTGAAAGTCTCTCTGTCCGGAGGATGTCTGGATGCCTGGATCTCTGTGACGCGCATAGCGCCTAGACCGTTCGGCCGATTTTCATGAAATTTGGCACAAAGTTAGTTTGTAGCATAGGGGTGTGCACCTCGAAGCGATTTTTCAAAAATTCGATGTGGTTCTTTTTCTATTCCAATTTTAAGAACAAAAATATCGTAAGATGGACGAGTAAATTACGAAATTATCATAACGTGGAACCGTAACATGGGCACAAGCCAATTAGCGAGATACGAAATTATCATAACGTGGAACCGTAACCTGGGTACAAGCCAATTGGCGAGAAAATTCACCACACATTATTTGTAAATATACAGGCGAACCAAAAGACCTTTTAATTTTTCTATTACCGGCAAAGCCGTGCGGGCACCACTAGTGAGTAATACAATGAATACAAAAAACAATGAGTACAATAAATACAATGAGTTAATCTTTAAACTGAAAGGTAAAAATATTTTTCACAACAGTAAGAAAGCTACATTCGTACAACTTGTAGTAATTCAGGAAATTTTTGACAAAAATACATAATTTTGACAGAAAATTAGTGAAAACTTGTAAAATCCTGAAATGTTTCATGAAAATTATCAATACCGTTTCGAAAATTTTTCACAGTGTAGGTGGAAACATGGAGTTCAGCCACATCCTCGTAGTGAATTCTGGGTCGTTACTATAATAAAATATGATTACACTAACAGCAAAGCGTGCCGAATGCATATTTGTAGCGGAAAACATGAAACGGCCTATAAAAGAAGAAATACTGAAAAAAAAAAAAAAGCACGCAACTTCGCGACAAACGCGGAAGTTAAAATTTAAAAAGATTAAATATTTTTTTAAGGATGTCGAAAACATCATTACAAAGAGGCATCTGATTAGGTTTTGAATTTTTTGTTTTTGTTTTAATTTAAAAAAAAGGTGTTACTATTCCTTTTTCAGATCTGCCCTTTTCAGACTTTTTTTTTCACTTTTTTCTCAAACTTTTTGCTCATGCTCGATCTAAAGACATAAATATTTGTTTTTTTCCCCCCTTATATTTATGATACTAACACACACTTTTTTTTGCTATTAGAAAATGCTTATCTAAAATATCCATTTTTTGGCCAACCCTAATGCTCAATGTTTTCTTTCTTTCTTTTTTTGAAATAATTTTTAATGCATGAAACTTTAATTACTATTATCGTTTTTGTAACTTTTTTTATGTAAGTATGTAAACTAATTTTTTACTTTGCAATCTAGGTTCAATTGTAATAAAACGAATACTGCGGAAAATGGACACAAACAATGTTACCACACATAGAAACCATAAAGTTATTAATTTTTCCTATGTTTTGGGAAAACTAAATTTTGATGTTAATTACCCTTTCGTGTGTATTTTAAGTAAATTCATCAGTTTGTTTTCATTTTTTGCTCGATTTATTCTTTTAAAATGATTTCAGATTGCAATTCGGGAATGCATCAGGTCGCATGCGGCTCATGGGCTGCAAATTAAATTTTGTTGGAATCGATCTTCTTAAGCTTTTGTGTAGTGCAATTTGTGACATACTTTAAACTCATGAGAACAAAATAGTGTATTTCCGTTTACCCCCTAATGGGGGAGAGAGGAGCATACGGAAAAATATGGGATAAAATAAAACACGCCGAGGGAGAAGGAAACATAATTTTACATTCAAACAATCATAAATTAAATTTTTTTCAATCACGTTTACTCCCCAGTTATAGAGAGTGTATTTAAGGACACAATGCACAAATTTGTACGTCTGAATTTATTCAAACGAAATGGACGAAAATGTTGAAACGTCGAACTTTTGTTTCCTTTGGCTCCAACTGACCTTTTTATATTTTTCCGGTTTCTCACCGTTCTATTTGAAGTTACTTTTTGTTTTCGTTTTCGCCAAACTTTAACGTTTAAATAAACTTGCACATTATTTTTTTTTATCTGATTACAATGGAAAAAAAAACTTGCTTTTTTCAAAACCGATGCGTTTGTAGACTTATCGTACTTTCTTTCTTTCGCTAGCAATAAATTTATAGGTGAGTTGTTCTAAAATTTGCCCCAAAGTGCTTTCGATTAAAACACAATTTACGTCCATCAGGATTTTTTTTCACAATAGTAGTACAAAGAAGGTATTGTTTTGATCTGCAAAACAAGTGTGCATGAGCTGTTAAATGTATTGTGTGACTATTGATTAAAAAATTAGCAAACGATCAACCATCGGATTGGTGCAAACTCACTGGCATATTCCTTGATATTAATTTGAAATAATGTATATTATTTTGTAATGCAATATTTTTTTCGTGAACCAACTAAATGTGCTATTGAGTGATAAATATATATTTCTTTGTAGGAGTACCCCCGCCTGCAGTTACGTGGTGGAGAGGCTCAACGCTATTGGATGATACATTTGAAACTCTTCCTGATGGCGTTGTTAGAAATGACCTTTTAATAACTACCCTTCAACGTTCTGACTTACTAATGGTTCTCACTTGTAATGCCAATAATAATAATGCAACCGTAGCTGTGGCCACCTCAGTCAAGATCAATTTAAATTGTAAGTCATCTTAAGATAGTTAAAAAACTTGATTTTGTAAAAAAGACATTTTCCGTGTGCTCTTAGAAATATATTTTAGTACATTTTGCGCAGTTGTTGCGCTTTTTGGGAGAACTAAACAGCAAACCACACTCACGCATCAAATCCACTCTAAACTCATATCATGATTTTTTTCCACTTATGCCACTATACTTCACATAAAATAGATATTAAACGAGTTTTATTGTGCTTGTATTTATACCTCTAACCATATCGAGTAATATTAAATAAATATATGATTAATGATTATGTGACTTTTTAATTCTTATCGTGGTTAATGCATTGCAGCGTTTCTTTATTACTTGATTGTTTTCGTTAAATGTGCAACATTTCTTGAAAACTGAAATAATATGCAAGTATAGATTGTTTTGGCTTGAGGCACAGCCTTAAGATATAATAGTTCTTCGTAGGTTTCAAAGCCTGTGCCACTTTCATTTTTTCGCGACAGCTATGAAGGAAAACAGCGTAAAAAACAAGAAATAATAATATGCAAGATTATTTTTTGTGAATACATCTAGGGTTATTCATTTTCACAACACAATATATGTAGCGTTAGTAACGTTTTATTTTTGAAACAATAAGGTACAAGATGTAGTCTCATGTCATTTTGCGAAATGCACTGAATTATGATGTAACTTTAAGGTTATTGAGACATTTTTACTCAACATTTTTTAGTAAAATCGTTCTTTTATGCCTTTTATAAAACTAATGCGTTTATCTAAGCAAATTTGCATGAACACAATAGCAAAAAAAAAAATCTAGAACAGTTACAGCATCATTCAGTGAAAAAAAAATTTAGGAAACAAATTTATTTTCTATAAATTTGCATTTTAAGTCGTCAAATTTAGTAGCTAAATGCATGAATCTAGTTTTTAAACTTTAATTGTACAGATGGTTTTCTAATAGACTAAATATGATAAATTAGCAATGGTGCGATTATATTTGCTTGAAATACATGCATTCAGTAAATTGAATAAAGTCTCATTTTTGAAATATGAGACTTTTGAAATATGAGAAGCAACTTGTTATGTTCAAAGACTTTGCTTGGTATTTTATATCAGATATCCATTTTTGAGCTTTCCCTGATATATCAGTATTTAGTTTTTTAAGAAATATTACATTATAAGTAAAAACAATAAACTAGCATTATAAAACATAGTATTCATGATAATAACATGCTCTTGTGCAATTCTTATTTCTCTAGTTCAAAATTTTTTTTCAAAAGCCTTCAATAAAATTCAATATTTTATCGCAGTGAAACCTGTTGAAGCTAGGATCACGTCTGTCCGCCGAACGTTGTCTGCTGGCAGAAGAGCTGATTTGGAGTGTGTTGCTACGGGGTCTCGTCCTGCATCAAGGATAACTTGGTGGCTAGGTACAACTCAGCTAGCTAACACTTCGGAGAGCTTTTCTCCAGATAGAAATCGAACAACAAGTATCCTTAGTTTTTGGCCAAGTGGAGAGCATAACAATAAGTATTTAGGATGTAGAGCGGAAAACCCAATGCTTCCTGGTCAACCTGTTGAGGACGGTTGGACTCTGAATATATCTTGTAAGTTTTATCTCTTAGTTTTTCTTTCTGCATTTGTGCAAATGATTGAAAGCAGGGCCAGATTTTTTCAAGCTATGTTTACTTTGTATAATCATTGTATTCGTTTAAACTTTAGTTCAATAAACGATTTTTTTCTTTAAGAGCTTTTACGTGAGCGTAAATTATGTGGGACTGAGCGGCCGGTGGCATTTCACTAAGTAAATACCATGTGCACATGATATCCAATCCTTGTACGTTTGTTCTCAAATGTGTACCTTAGAGGCATACTAATGCCTGTTCAAAAATTGTAATTTTCGGGTTAGTTCTGTAATGCATAATTTTGTAATTCTATAAAACAAACAGCGGTCAAACTCGCTTATAACGATACCTGATTTAACGAGAAGCCGGATGTAACGAAAAAATCGGAAATATTTGTTTGATACAATATGAAGCCTATGGAAACAAAACTCGCTTTTAACGAGTAAATCCCGCTTAAAACGAGCAATATTTTTGTGACTCATGGAATTTCCACTTATTTCTAGTTCAACTAATCCTTTCTTGGAAAAATTCATCCCAAACTTAACCGAAAGTTAGTAATGAGTCAACAATCTTGTAAATAAATGACGAAAGCAGCTTTATTTTAGTTATTATTATTTTTGAGTAGAGAAGCAATTGATAGTTAAAAAGTATTTGAAACAATGTTATCACTTCTGAAATACTTGCAGTCCAAACTCAAACTAATGAAGACGAAAAAAAATTGTAAAGTATCGTCTAAAACAACAAATGTGAACTATGAAAATTTTGAATTGGAGATGCCGTCAACATATTCAATGACTTTTCACGTGCAGAAAACGAAAGATACAATGAGACTTTAAAAAAAAAATAATCGACTGCTTTGAGAATATATAGAAAGAGAAGACAGGCAGAGTAGTTATAAATATTAATAATTTTTAACACGAATCCGTTTCCTATGAGTAGCAAATATTTACGGTCATTTCGTTCTCGTTAAAAGTACGTTCGACTGTATTTCTAAATTATTTACCAGTGATATAAGAGCACGAGTCTCTACATTTGTATGCACCAGATAAAGTTTTTACACTCTCTTGAAAAGTAGTGACATTTTAACTGGCATTTGTCTGGCTTTGAGGGACACAAATTATGGAAGAGATATTTCTTGTAGTGTCAGATTATCTACGTACTGTGTTAGCGACTGTAATGGTTGCATGCTAGGTACCCTTTACATCACATCACCTTTGTGGCTTAAAGAGGAACAATACGAAAACACTGCATTTAATTTAAGCAAAAATAAGAACAACATTTAGTGAACAAATAAATCGATTCTATTTTGAGAATTATATGGGTGTAACTATGTGACATGTTTCAGTACTATAGCTGTCTAAGATCTTAGCTACATCTACATCATTGGATGACAGCTACTATCAAAGTGTTTAAGGTGAAGATTTCAAGGTACCAAACACATCATTAACAATTCAATACTGTTAATAAAATTAGCAGACCTTTGATGCATCATTCTACATGTTAGAAAATAAAGTAAAATAAAATAATAATAACAATAATTTCGTGGTGCACAACACCACTAAAAAAAAAAAAAAAAAAAAAAAAAAAAAAGACGAATTTTTGCGTGTAAACTCCATGACATTATGATTTGGGAAGCTAGTACAGTTTTAAATTCACTGATTAGTACAACATATAAAATACTATTTTGTTTCAGAAACAACAAAAATCGTTTTAAAAAATAAAGCTAAAAGTTTTAATGATAATAAAACTATTTTTAAGTTGCAGTATTTTTTTTTCAGTTTAAATATGTATCATAAGATACCTAAAGTTTATTATTTTTGGTGTTAAGTAAATACGTAGGTACTGTTAGGAAAAATAGGATACGTAAATGGTCAAAAAAGTATTAGATGATAAAAATAGGTGGTTTCTAAAGTATACTTTAAAGAACCTATCTTCTGTAATTTGTTTTTTTTTTTTAAGTTCATCACATAATACTTTGAAGCAAGAAAAAAAAATATGTCAAAATTGTTGATCATACCCACCATAATGGATTTAGTTATTGTGTGGTAAAATATATTTCTATGATCTGAACAATCATTGCAAACTACCTGAAAAAAACTGTTCTTAGAACATTTTATGAAAGTAACAGCAAAGTTCGTCTAATTAAAGTGCAAAAGCTATTTATACATTAAGAATAGTAAATCAAAACACATAATTTCAGAAATATTGGTGCTGTACAGAAACTCGTTAGTTAGAACTATTAGAAACGCTTATAACAGCTGAGAAAAACTTAGATTACGTTAATAATGATGTAAGTTTCCCTGCCCCGCTACAAGCTAAGATCAAAAACTCAATTTTCCCTATCGAAAACTAATTATGTTTTCTGAAACAGTTCTTAGCTCAGCAGAATATTATTATTATACGTATCGAAAGAAATGCTCCACTGAATAACAATCTATTGGATGAATACGTTAAAAGTCAGAACGAAAAAGAGATGTAGCAAATAGAAAAATGAAAGAAAGAATGCGTTCTGTGTACACGATCTTTTCTTTGCTAAGAGTTAGCAATTGTTCTATGAGCATAATCATATTTTTTCCAATCACTACTCAAGTAGAAAAGAGGGAGAAAAAAGTAATAATAAAAGTAGGAAGAAAAATTAGATACAGATGGGGACGAAGAGTAAAAAAAAAAATCTGATAGTCATGAATTGCAAATTTTCTATATTTCCACATGAATAAACCAGGTTTAATTAAATATCCATTTTTACGATCCTAGTTGCGTTGAAAAAGATTTCTTTGAAAGTTTTGAACCATCATATTTTGCTGATCACTAATGGATTTCCAGGTTAAGGAAAATTGCATTTATGTTTAAATTGGAGTTATCACAAATTCATTCTTTACAGATGCTTTTGAACCCAGGTTGATTTCGTTAGGAAATCAAATGATCCTTAAAGTTTTTATTTCTAATTTGTTTTATAGTATTTTCGGAGCTCCATTTCATTGAAAAGCGCAAAGTCTACTCGGGTGGAATAGAGACATACAGACATGCTAAACATTTGTTTTTATTCTGCGGGTTTGAAATATGCTAATTTTCAGCTTGTAATATGCAAAAGCCTCTACCTGAGTTCTTTCAGTTGAACCAGCTTTAAATATTTATTTGATTTTTTACATAATTGTCTTTAATTTATGATATTTCAACAACAGACTTCATTGCATTCATACTTAGGATTTTTCTAGGAAATAAAGAATGGTAGTAAGGTGCTCATATTTCCTTTAAACAAACGTACGGATATAGGTAGAATCAATAGCTTACTTTTAAAAAAAATGGCGGCATACTTTTTTCCATCAAGAAAGAACATTTTATGATTTAAGCTATCATTGAAAAATGGCCTATTTGTAATAATTAATTACTATATGCACAATAAAAATCGTCCTTAAATTGAAATAAAATTATGGACAGATTTTTTATGTTTCGATAATAATTTTCTTCTTTTCAATTATTGTAAAATTTCAATTCTTTTGTAAGGATTTTAAATTGTGTCTTTAAACTAATGTGAAACAGTACCCGGTTACATATTTGTATGTATTTTTATTATTTGTGCTACGTTAAGCTGTACTATAGCATGAAATTACAGCAATAAAATTTTTCAACAGAAAAAAAGTACAAAAAAATAAGACACTCGTTGAGTAAATGTAAAAGACTATATCATTATTAATGAAAAATATATTTAAAGGTAAACTTAAAACAGTCTTTGAATAAGTTTAAACGGTTGATTTCTACCAGTGCCATGGATGCATTATTTTTTCTTTTTTGAACAGATTGGTTTATTTAAACATATCCCTTCACCAAAGAAGTAATTGACATTGCTAGCGTTTAGATTCTTCAATTTTTCACTTTGCTTCCAATTAAATGCAAATAAATCGTTAATGATATAAATTAGGGAAGAATAAATACATTGATAATTTTTTTGCATTTAGGGAGTAAAATTTAGTTATGGCATAATTTGGCTTATTCATAAGTGCAAAACAAGCCTTCAATAAAAACTTGAGAAGTCGAATTCATGCAAAGTTATTCTGTTAAGATATTTTAAAACAAAATATTCTACATTTTGGGTGAACACAGTAGTCTGAATTTCATCATACCTAAATTGAATACTTTATTTTAATTACTTTTTTATGTTTTAGATACTACACAAATGTGTATTACAACAGGAAATATGTATACATAAATTGAAAAAGTTAAAAACTATATAGATTTTATTTTAATGAAGAAAACAAATCCATCGTCAATATAAAACTACTTTTGGGTGAACTTCAGTTCATTATTGAATAAATCAAGAATTTTTCATAAAGTTTTTAATAGGCAAATTACGCGTCCAGAGAAAATACGAAAGAAATAGAAAATAATCCGTATCACAGCTAAAAAAAACTAAAAGGTGCAGAAATATGCAATGCCTCGGGCAGAAACTAGCGGCCTAAATATGTCAAAATAAAGCGTAAAACATTATATAGTAAAAAATGAGCAAAATAAAACCCCAAATGTTGTACGTTGAATTCAACAAAAATAGCTATAACAACTAAATAACTGAGATTGTAGACTATTTTACCCAGTTGTAGTCGTAAAATTTGTTAAACTTAATATCAATGTACTTTATTACTATAGGTTCTGATTGGATGCCTGACCTGCCAAATCGATTAACTCCATTAAACGAAAAGTAGAGAAAAGTAATGAAGAAGATGGTGTTATCCATAGGAGTGAATAGGACCTCCTACTACAATTTCTGCCATCATATGATCAGAAATGTACTGAACCAAAACTTTAATATAAATTCGCATGCTAAGCATTGATTAAGCACTATTAAATCATAAATGTTGATTTTTTAGAAAGTGGAGTTACTATATTTGGCAAGCTGAAGCATCCAATTTTAAGTTGCGTAATAGGATAATTTAGAATAACATTTGCCTTGACAGTTTTGAGCTACTTATCTATTAAATATTTTAAGCAAAACTATTACTAAAGTGTTTCTTTTTTCCTCAGATATCCCTCGTGTAATGCTAAGTTTGAAAATCGACCATGGAAAGCAACAAACAGCAAGTGAAGGAAGTGATGTTCGATTCCTCTGCGACGTCAAAGCCAACCCATGGGTGATTGACATCGGATGGCTTTCGGAAGATGGTCGCATGTCACACGAACCTGACATGGGAGTCGTCATTTCGAATAACACATTGATTATTAAGAGGGTTCAGAAGAAACATGCGGGGAGCTATCAATGTTATGCAACAAATGCGGAAGGAACAGGCCAGAGTGAGAAGGTTTACCTTAAAGTTAATTGTAAGTAATTTTCTGGAAACATTATATGAAAAAGCGTATTTTTCTTAATTTTAATAAGATGTATCTTAATATTGCCACAATCATGTAACGTGAATTTTTAAAGTAAAAAGGTTTTTGTAACGTGCCTTTCCCTTTCATACTGAAGAACATACTTTCAGCAATACTAAAATTTGAGAAGGACAAAGAAATACTAACAGTTATTTTTCTTGGGCAATGTTGGCAAACATTTACTTAAAAGTTGAAACTAGAAAAACTAAAAATACCCTTACGAATAATAATTTATTAGTTTGTTTTAATGATGATAAACAGCGATATCAATCTTATTGACTTAAACAGAAAATTAAAAGATTTTGACGAAGCTATTTTTGCACTGTTTATTCTAAGATATGTTCGGTGATATATTTGGATTCAACAAATTTTTGAATACTTATGTTCATTATATTATGACATATAGATGATATATAAGATATCTTTTTTTTTAAATAAATTATTTTAAATGGCACTTTTTCCATTATAAAGCCAAAAAAGATGTAAACAAATTTTCAACAGGCATTGTACGTTACATATATCCCTGTAGAAAACACTTACCAAAACACATAACAAGTACCGGATGTGGTTAAGCATCACTAACTGCCCTTTAAATAATACAGAAGTTAAGTCTGAAAAATGTTTTCTATGGTCAAGTAAAAGAAGAACAATTGCACGTGGATAGTGATTAGGAAACCATTTAATAGCCAACATATTAATCTTGTTTAAATAGACGCTCTACAACAGCTGGGATTTTCTTTCTCCATCAAATAAGTCTAGCAAAAGAAATATTTTCCTCATAAAATTTGAATTTTAGATTATCCGTGTTACAATAAAATAAATAATGTCGTAGTATAAAAGCATTTGGATATCTATATGCATCTATATGACTTAAAACATTACTATGAAGATTTTAGTTCATTTACAGGTACTTGGTCTTTGACTCTAAGTATGTCATGTCTTAAGGTACAAGAAAGTCTATTTTGAATTAATATTTAGTCTGTAAATCATTTCCTTTTCCAAATTGCTCCATCCGCAGATTTCTCGCCAGTAAATCACATCTTTTGCCGATTGGATGAGATGTTCCCATTCTGTAGGATTTCGTTGATCTAACCCGACAACTAAGGGGAGTTTGAAGAATAATCACAAATAAGACGATAGATTAGATACATCAATGCAATAAATTATATAAATCAGAGGTAGTTATATGTGTCAATACCAAACATCGGGCATTCGGAATACATATCGATCAATGTCAAAGTGATTTGTTTGCCATAGGTAGATTAATCAGAAGAAAAAAATAATAACTGCTGTGAAAACTTACGAGTTTTTCTTTTTGTTTCAGCATAACATTTCTGGGAAAACATAATATAATGTCGTTTTTTTCAATGGATAAAGTTTTACAAAGTTTTCACTTTGTATTCATGATGTGATTTCCCCCGTTATCAAATAATTTTTGTCATGTTGTGAAATATTTCAATTCAAGAACGGTAAAAATCAATTGGTTTTAAAACAAGGAGTCTGGATGTGTCATTTTGGATCTTAGTCAAATTGTCATGGTTTTTGTCACACAGCAATTAAAATAAAAGGATATCTGGTGATGCAATGTCGGGTGAGAACGGTGGATGACGCAGCATACTGAAATTGATCATGTGTTAAGGTTTAGTTTTTGTCTATTCGGGACTGGATATTTGCACATTAGATGGCAAAATGATGATGATAATGAGAGTAATCTCATCATTGATTGAAAATGAAAACATTCGTAAAAAAAAAGGAAACGAAAACGAGTTAAATATGTGTAGCATTTGACTTCCATTCCTACTGTATGTCGGAAATACTTTTCCAGTCTTGTTGGCAATTTTAAATCGAATGAGCAGTTCTTATATGACATTATAAGTTGAAGAAGGAATAAGAAAAGGTGTATTGCTTGTAGAATATATATTATTGCATTTATATGAGGGAGAAGAAAGGTAAAATAGGAGTATACGAGTATTATGAGTTAATATATTTAAATGAAATGCAACAGTCTTCATTAAACGTTTAAATTGAAAGATTTTAGTAGTATCTCTGTAAGTGAATTACACTAGGATTATCCGCGTTTTGCCTCAGCTCTGGATAATTCAGAATGGTAAGCCTAAATCTAAGACAAAACTGCAGTCTCTAGTTCTTTGAACTGTACGTGCTGGTAATGTGATAGCCATTTACTTTTATACAATAAAATGTATTTTAAGTAATTGCTTTAAAACCCGTATATATACCGTACCCTCGGCAAATTCAACCGTCATATGCACAGGAAGTTTTCAATTTGCACATAGAACCGATGAAGGTAAAGTTAAATCATAAACAGAAGTTCCAAATCTTCCGTAATTTTTAACGATGTGCATTATAAAGAATAATAATACAAAAAACAAGCTATTAACATTTTCATTTATTTAAAAAAAACTTTATTAAATATTAAACTATTTATAACAATAAATTACTTTATTCACTTAATTAATGTTTCTTAGAGATTTAAAAAGGTGATATACAGGGTGGTTATAAAATAATGGGAGCTGTTCAGAGCCCTCTAGCAAGTGAAGCATTGGTCGAAACATTGCCAAATTTCATGAGCGTACATAGCAGACCATGGGATTTCGATTTCTACAACAAAAAATAGTACCAAAAGTCACCACCAGGGGGAGTTTTTGCGCTGCATAAGTGTACTACTTGCGAATACTGAAGAACGGAATGCCCAAAAAATGTAGCACACATCATTTTTTTTGCTACAAATAATTGTTGCTTACAAATGAGGTTCAATAAAACAAACAAGAAATTTCAGCAAGGAATTTTTTCTGAATAATATTCATGTAAGTTGGTGCACCATCACATGTTAGGCTTTAGATACTGAATGTATGGCGGCAACATTTCTGTAATAGCAGTTTTATTAGTCATGCATTTTCTACGGTACGGAGACCGTGGTCGCCCAATCACCTTGTGATTTTTAACCATGGGGATTTCGAAACAGTGTTTTTTATCTGCGACATGTTCCCGATATCTCAACTTTCAAAACTAGACATTGTATGCAGTACCTGGAAAATCTCGATGTTGGTCATATTGACCCTCACTTGTTGACAAAAATCATATTTTGCGAATAAAATGTATGCATATTTTATCAGTTAGCATTTAATCCTTCAATAGTCACAGTAATATACCTTTTCAACGCCAAAATTTCCCCTGGTAGCGATTTTTGGTACTATTTTTTTTTTAATTTCAGAAATTGAAATGCTATGGTCTACTGTGTATGCCTATGAAATTTGCCAATGTTTCGTCCAATACTTCACTCGCTAGAGGGCTCTGAACACCTCACGTTATTTCATAACCACCCATAATAGTTAAAATTCTACAGTTTAAAAGTAAAAGTTTTAATTTTAATAACTTGATTAAAATGTTATGCTTTTAACAACCAGTAAATAAGAAAGTAAATGGGTGTCAGTATTGTAAATAAGACAAATCTAACATAAATAGATAAAGTACCGGATATATACTTATTTTGCTTTTCTTTCCAGACTGTTTTTTTTTTCTGACTAGTATCGCTTTGTTACAGTTTTACCAAAGATGTGTCTTCTACATTTGCAAACTGTACAGCCAAGTCACAATGAGTAATTACCAGTGCATGTTATCTAGTATGAACCACTTACCAGCTATTGTTACCTTATTTTCAGATGCCCCTATTTGCCGATCTGGTCAAAAAATTGTTTACGGAGTGGCAAAACAAGAGCCTGCTCGCGTGGAATGTAGTGTCGACGCCGAACCTTCGGATGTGAGTTTCAGGTGGAATTTTAATAACAGCGTATCCCAGCATGATATTCTCTCCTTCACAAGCTCTGGTCCAACAAGCATCGCAACGTACATCCCCCGGACGTTAAAAGATTTTGGAAAGTTATACTGCTGGGCGAAAAATAAAGTCGGGGATCAACAAATACCTTGTATTTTTAACGTCATACCAGCAGGTAAAATAAATTGCTATAATTATGTTTTTCTCTTTTTAGTTTAAATTAAAATTCGTGAAATAAATATAATGTTTTAAACGTGTTAAAATACATAGTAATCAAGAAAATATAAACAGCTTGATCTCTTTAATAATAAACTGTTTTTTGCCATGGAGTTGCAGAATGATGCTTGACTTCAACTCACAATATTGTATGTTTATATCTTAATGTGAGAAGTCTGTACTTTTGTAAAATATAATCGCATTTTGCGATGATTTTACATAGTTTTTAACTATTGTTTTTTTTATTATAATTTTTATTTATGTTTCCTTTAACTTAGTTTTAAAATTATTTTTACAATATGTTTTGTTCATCATATGTATAACAAACACCGTTTGGAAAAAAAATGAGCTATTTATGTTTTTTTTCGTATGTTATATTTTTTTTCGAAAAGTATTATATAATAAACTCTCAAAGATTGTTCCACATTCGTATGATCATCATTTTTTCTTCAAAAATATGCATTAGTTTACTACAGCAAATAAGGAAACTCAAATGTTTATACGATGCTGAAAAATAAATATATGCAAGGTATGTACATATATTTCAAAAATCTAATATATAATGCTTTGATTGGGACATGTATTAAATTTTTTTAACTTATTTGAAAATTTGGCATTTCAAGACAATTATAAACCTATAAAACATATAATCCATATGTAGACCAAACTTATTTTAACAAATCCACACACCTCTGAAATACACTGCTTGAACATAGAAACATACCATAAGTCATAATACAAAATGACAAGTGCAATATTTTCGCAAGGTTCAACTGTGAAATATGTTAAAAAATTATATATATGTATGGAAATAGTTTATCCATGAAAGGTTAGACATGTTGCTTATGCATGAAAAAACAAAATTCATTTAATTTGGTCACTGATTCTCTTACAAATTCACGCAGTGCATTTTGGTAAGTTTATCTATAGTATTATAGTCATTATTGTTTTTTTTTTTTTTTTTTTTTTTTCAAATAAGACTGAAAAATAATTAGCTTTTTAACTCTGAGTCATAGTTGTGAAATAGAAATGTTTCTGAGTGGTCTAAAGAGTATTACATTTTCATATGTTGAATGTCTTATTCATTGACTAATACACAAAGTTTCCAGAAAAAACAAGAACGATTTCAATATTTATCATGCCAACGGTTGTTAAGTTTACTTTTACACAAAAATGTAACCTTAAATTTAGAAAGAGAATCTTAGTAGAAGATAGTACGATAATTTTAATTAACCTATCTTGTTTTTATTGTCTTTGTGTAGTTATTTTAATTGTATAGATTGAAGTAGTATATGTATTTCTATTCAGTGACCAAGTTAAATGGCATTTTGTTTCATGCAGGACCTCCGGATCAAGTCAGAAATTGTTCAATCACCAACTACACATCTGATTCTTTAAAAGTCGAATGCGAAGAAGGATATGATGGCGGTCTGCAGCAAAAATTTTACCTGGAAGTTTATAACGCTATTGAAGAATATTTAGAGAAGAACTTAACACGCCTGGAACCGTCTTTTTTTGTTCAAGACTTGCCTTCAGCAACGGAGTACTTGATTGTCCTTTACGCTGCTAACATGAAAGGCAGAAGTCAGTCTGTAGTCATTAAAGGGGCAACTGATCCAGGGCCAAGAATGGAACAAGGTTGAACTGATTATGTTTCGCATTAAATATATAATTTAAACACTTGAGTTTTAGAAATCATCAGTTACATTAAACCGTTTAAAGACTTTAGAGATAACTACACAATACTGTTATTTCCTAATGAAAGCAACTTACTTAAAGAAGAAATTAACATGCCTAAAACCGCCTTTTTTCGTTCAAGATTTGCTTTTAGCAACAGAGCACTTTATTGTCTTTTACGTTACTAACGTGAAGGACAGAAGTCAGTCTGTAGTCATTAAAGGGGCAACGGATCCAGGACCAAGAATGGAACAAGGTTGAACTGATTATGTTTCGCATTAAATATATAATTTAAACATTTAAGTTTTAGTAGTCATAAGTTACATTAAACCGTTTAACGACTTTAGATACAACTACACAATACTGTTATTTCCTAATGAAAGCAAATTACTTAGAGAATAACTTAACACGCCTGGAACCGTCTTTTTTTTGTTCAAGATTTTCCTTCCGCAACAGAGTACTTGATTGTCCTTTACGCTGCTAACATGAAAGGCAGAAGTCAGTCTGTAGTCATTAAAGGGGCAACTGATCCAGGGCCAAGAATGGAACAAGGTTGAACTGATTATGTTTCACATTAAATATATAATTTAAACACTTGAGTTTTAGTAATCATCAGTTACATTAAACCGTTAATTAATATAACTACACAATGCTGTTATTTTCTAATGAAAGTAAATTATTTGTGGTGCAAAAGGTGTTTCAAAAAAGCAAAAATTAGTAAGCAGAATATAATATGCATAATGAAGTCAAAAATATAAGAAGTTTTGTATTTTAATTGAAAAACACTTGAAGTTTCGTTATAAATGTTAATATTTTAATAATATTGAGCATTTTTGTCATTAATAAAGTTGTTTAAGTTTGTAAAGAAAAAGAAAGTTTAAACAGAAAAATGTAAATCTTGGTTTTCGGGACTAGTATCGTTTTAAGAAGAGTTAAAGTCTCGTTTCCCCCCCCCCCCCCGAAAACTACAATCATTTCAATGGAGAAGGATAATCTAGTTATAATTATCAGGGATATAATAAAAAAATTCAAAGATTTTTATAAACTATTCAAGTTGTAAAGCAATCTAAATTCATGTTTGATTGATTTTATTATATCGACACATCTGAAGATAACAAATTTACATAGTATACTACTAATTTTGTGTCTAAAAATGCTTGCAATCGAAAATGTTTTCGTAATTTTCTTTAAATAGCGTTTTTTCCCCCTTTCACTATTCTAGGATTTTCTTCTGAGAGCATCAATATAATTCTTGGAGTTATGATTGGTGTTGTCGCTGCGTTAGTATTCGTTGCTGGAATTGCTGTATTTATAATTCGAATGAGAGAAGAGGAAAGAGAAGCAGGTAAAGACGGACATTGATCATTTTACCAAAATTCAAAAACTCAGTTTTTCAATACTAAAATGAATGATATATGAAATATTTTTGTTCGTTATTATGTTCTAGTAAGTAATACATGTGAGCAGATGTAAAACAAAGATTATCTTATGCTGCTGCAGCAAGAGAAAAAAAAAAGCTAGAAAGCTTTAAAACAAGCGGTTTTTTTTTTTTTTAATGTGAAATCTCTGCACCAGTTGACATCATCCCTTCGTCTTTTTTTTTAAAGTTTTTTACATTTTTAACAGTTTTCATAAAGCAGTGTCTAAATATTATTAGGATCTACTAAAAAAAATAAAATCTTGAAACATCTCTCATCTAATAGGCAGATGTGCTTTGTAAACACTTAAAGAAAAAAGAGATGTCGACTTAAAATGCACGCATTATTCGCTAGCAAATTATCTTTTCATCTGTAAAAAAATGACCTTTAAGTAAAATATAGCCTCACATAGTCAATTTACACATATTTAAAGAGTATTTACTGTTTCCTGGCTAAAAAAAATTAACGATGCAGAATTCATATCAGAAAATTAGTCAATTTACAGCCAAGCTTATACTTAATACGCAATTTATGATAATTTTACTATAATGAGCAATTTAGGTTTATGAATCGAATCCTAGCAATAGTTTTTATTTCAAAAGAAACTGAGTTTTATTTTCAAATTAAGTGTAAAAAAGATAATGCATAATGTTACTCTCTAAATCTTCTTAATTCCCGCAGGATCAAGAGAAGCACCATCAAGAGAAAAGTA
Organism: Uloborus diversus; assembly: GCF_026930045.1. NCBI lineage: Eukaryota > Metazoa > Arthropoda > Arachnida > Araneae > Uloboridae > Uloborus > Uloborus diversus. Next base: position 181,295,419 of record NC_072734.1, read on the forward strand.
AGTTCATTTTGTGTTTCACTAAGTATAATTACTCGCTGAAGAAAAAAAACTGAAAATTATGAGTATGTCTATTGACAGCTTTGTCACAAACAAACAATTCAAATACAAACTGGGAAATAGTTGCCGTAAACTACATGCACAGGTTAAAGGGGTCCAGGACACATAAATTGTCAAATTTTGATTATTTTATTCTTATTTAATCATTTAAAACCTTTTTCTGTTTTTTTTTCTGCTTGAAAGAACGTTTGACTCTTGTTTCCATCTTATATAGAACGAAAAATATAACTTTTTTAACTTCCTTTTCCAAAAGGGAAGTATTGTATTTGCGGAAAAAATTTCACTAAAAAATCGGCGTTTGCTCGCCTCCGAATGATTTTTTTTTTTTTTCAACCCGACCACAAGTGGATAGATGCCTAAGAACGTAAAGATACCCGAAGTATCCATTTTGACGACCACCGAGTTAATTACAACGAGTTTTCTCGTGACGTGTGACGTCTATATGTACTTATGTATGTGCGTATGTGTGTACGTGTGTATGTACGTATGTATCTCACATAACTCAAAAATGGTATGTCCAAGAAAGTTGAAATTTAGTACGTAGACTCGTAGTGAGATCTAGTTTTTCACCTTCTCTTTTGGTTGCATTCAGATGTTCCTAAGGGGGTCTATTACACCTTTTTAGGGGAAAATCAGTACTAATTCAATCAAGTGCTGTTATAATTTTGCAAACACTTGGCGAAAAATCGCCAGATTTTTTCCGCCAAGTTTTGTCGCCAAATTGGCGACAAATTTGGCTTTTTTTTTAAATTTGGTTTCAATTTGGCCATCTTTAGAAAGTTAACAATTGAATCACATAAAAAAACTGCCAAGATTGGGAAAATTTGTCTCTATAAAACGTTTTCTTCGCTTCGATTCGCAACGAACTTGGGATCAAAACATTTAATGTTTTTCTTTGCTTTCTCCGAGGCACTATTATTATTAAATTGGAGTAAAAGGAAGTCATGTGATGCACACATCAGCTTGTGTAGCATGCATTTAACTAATATTATACTTAATTCGTTTTTTTCCTTGATGCAATTTTTCCCGATTTTTTGCATACAAACTCAAAAAGTCAAGAACTGATAAAGATAAAGTAATGAAGTTTGGAGCATATCTTTTTCAAACAGTTTACTTTAATTTTTTTTCGGCAAATTTGAAAAAAAAAGTTTACTTCAAAAAATATAAGTTTTTTTTAAAAGTATGTTTGAATGTTTCTACATTTTTCTTTAAATATTTTCCATTTTTTATTCAATCAATGTTTTTTAAATTGCCGAGTAAAAAATAAAATTTATTTATTTGTAGTTTGACCAAGATCATTGGAATTTTGAGCGATTTAAAACAACTCCATTAAAAAAAATAAAGAAATGAAAAGAGTAGTATCTTATACATATAAAATCTGAGTATCTATCTATCTATCTATGTCCAAGCTTCTTCTCCCGAACGACAGTGAACTGACCATCGAACCAGGTATCGATGGATTCGTCATCTTCCCGTCTTCATGTTTGGCTATTTAACATAATCCTCCGATAATAATTAGCGGAGATATCAATTAAAAATTATTAATTATGACTCTTAGATTTCAAAATAAAATCCATATTTTTCGAAGGCTTTCCTCCATTCAAATAATTATTCAGTGCTTCAACTCAACTTTCCGGATGAACGCTTTTATTAAAATTTACAGCGTGAAGAAAATCATTGAAAAGAAACATCTGTTGCAATTTTTTTTCTCGAATATAAAGAAATAAAATTAGGCTTTTGTTTTAAGGCTTTTCCTGTAATCAGGGTGTTTAAGTTGTTTACTTTTCGATTATTTTGCCGTAATCTGCAGCAAAATTTTGCTGTTTTTTTTTTTTTTTTTGTTCAAGCCTGATTGTTAAATACGCGTCACATGACATAACTTTCATTTTCGAGGAGGACCGTGCACGTCGTAAAGTAAATGAGTGATTTACAAGTTATTTGAGTTCTTTGAGGGTTTGTACCTGGAAAACGGATTGATGTAATTCTTGTACGACCATGTGGATAGAATCCATCCAAATATTTATCTGAGTGGTATGTTTCATTAATAAACACCCGGGCAACGCCGAGTAGTAGACTATTTTATGTAAAAAGCGGATTGTTATTGTGCATAAATATTTCCGATATAGTCTATCAGATGTAATTCAGTTTAACGTGAGTAAAGATTATAGTTGATAATGCATATATTTTCCCCTTTTGTGCTGACTGAAAATGTACTCATAACTTGTATCATTGATAACGATTATTAACGTTGATGAGGTGTTTTGGCAAAAATATGTTTTACTGGTGTTTTGCAAACCTTGCTTTACGCGCATTTATTTATTCCTTAACGCGTTAGAAACTAGTGTCAGTGTACTACAAAAGCATCAACTGGACTGCTCTTACATTTTTTAGGTAGCCCGTGCAACGCCGGGCACGCAGCTAGTATTAAATTTAATTTTTGAAAAACCTTTTATATTATGATTTTGCTTATTAAATAAATGGTGAATCAGTGCAAAAAATTTCGAAACTTAAAACTTTTTTTTTTTCAAAATCTGTCCCGAACCCCTTAATGAACGAGCCTTAATGATGTGTGCCTGTCATTTCCCCATTACTGGCAATTTAAATGTGGTTCAATACTTTACTCTCAAAATATCACCAACAGTGGCCCAATTGAAATTAGATTTAAAAAAAAAATTATAATAAAAAATCGCCAAATTTGTCGTCAAGTTGGCGACAAAACTTGGCGACAAAAATGGCGATATATCGCCAAGTGTCCGCCAAATTATAACATCACTTGAGTTTACATCGAAATTAACAATGATTTCAACTCAAAAAGGGGCAAAAGACCCCCTTTGAATTACCCGAATGCAACCAAAAGGCAGGTGCACAACTAGACCTTACTAGGAGTCTACGTACGAAATTTCAACTTTCTAGGACATTCCGTTCTTGAATAATGCGACATACATACGCACATGCGCACATACGCACATCCGCTTATACGCACATACATGCATACATACATACAGACGTCACGAGAAAACTCGTTGTAATTAACTCGGGAATCGTCAAAATGGATATTTCGCGTGTCTATACGTTCTTAGGCACTTATCCCTGTGTGGTCGAGTCGAAAAAAAAACTCAACATTCATTCGGGGGTGAGCAAAATGGATATTAAGGTCTATTTTTGAGTGAATTTTTTTTTGCGAATACAGTACTTAATTTCTTGTGAAAGGAAGTAAAAAAAACATATTATTAATTATAAATTAAATTATTTTTACATAATGATTGCAATATGAAACTAATTTTAAGTATTGCATTCAGTATTTGACGCCTTGCAAATACTTTACTTTCTTTTCCAAATAAAAGAAAAAAAAAAGGTCACCACCACTGCTATGTTACTCGTGTATTCTAAAAACATGCACGCTTTTCTTGATAGAAAAAAAAAAACTTACTAGATAAGACACGTCTTTGTTCTAAGCTCACCTTTCTGTGAGCAATGATTGAAAAACTTATGGTAATCAGTCAAAAGTTAATACCTGAGCACGAATTCTTTTTTGTAAAAGGAAGTATAAATACTGATATTATGCGCATTTTGGCTTTAATGAGAACACTAAAGCAGTAGGCTTGAGCGTAGTTAATTGTCGACAAGGTAAAAACACAATTGTCGATACAACTTTCCGACCGGGCTGTGTGTCTTCGGTGTGAGTGGCGTGGGACAAACTAAAGCCCTGGATCTTAGATTAAGTAGTGAAACTTCTGCCATCTTGGGGCTAAACGGTGCTTTCATCTATGTCTGCTAAGGTGAAGTAGAGTGTTTTGCTTCTTGAATGTGGTGTTTCTTGATTGTGAATTAACATGGAGGTTATAAGAAACCACAATTAAGAAGCAAACACGCTGCTTCACCATAGCAGACGTAGGAGAAAGCATCATTTAGCCCCAAAATGGCGAACGTGTCGCCACTTAATCTACGATTCAGGGCTTGAGGACAAACATTTCCCGTCTAATTGAAACATGAGAATATATAGGCCTATTGAAAATATAAAAAAAATAGTTTTCAGCGCCCTTTGCAAAACTCCAACGGTTAGACGGTGCTTGAAGCACCTGTCCCAGATTATTGGGATAAAAACATTAACTGTGGAAAAAGCGTTCAAAAATGCAAAGTGAGAGGAGCTGCTAGAATTCGCCAACGAGCAATTTTCATCGGTTGCCATTCGTTCCAATGCCATTTGTGGTTTCTCGATACGCTGATCAATTTGCGCAACTTAAAAGTAAGCTTTGTCATTCGAATATTTTGAGATTCGTTCACTGTAAATGTAACAATGAGTACTGTAATGTTGAAAGAAAACAATTTTTCATAAACGCATATCTTTTAATTACCATTATTAAAATTTTGCCTCGATTGGTTCAGCGGATAGGCCGCTTGGGCTTCATATTTGCGATAAGTAAATTTTGGATTGCCCTACATTTTGTGCACTTTTAAGACTTATAATATAATTTTTAAATAATAATGATTCATCTAGTTTAATACATAAATCAAATGAGTTTGTTTTCTAATATTATTTTGGTTGTTTATAATAATCAACAACGCGAATGTTGATTATATTCCTTGCACTCTTCAAACAAATACCATATCGTTGCCTCAGAAGAACTATAAGATATCTTGCTGAGATTCTTGCTGATATCTTGCGGTCTTTCCTTGTCCTTATCAGATTTCTTATTATATATTTCTAATGGCGTGTATTTACTAGTTATTAAAAAAGTTACAATGACTTGAATCATTTTTCTTTTTTGAAATAATTAGCGAATTATTTCCGTTCTGATATTTCCACAAAGATGTTTGTCTATGTACTGAATAAATATACAGTATCAGAAACAGGGTCTGTAATAATTTCCTCGCACATTTTTGTTTTCATAAAACTTATCAGCGCAGTACGAAACAAAGACATATGCCTGTTAGCTGTTCAGAAAAGCACAAGAACTTAACAACGAAGCAACATTTATTTACCAATAATTATCTGCTATTTTCAAAGACAGATCTCTTTTCTAGTCCGCAGATTACTGCTCGAACTTACTGCTGGTTAAACAAAGGTTACTCCTTAAGACGTTTACGAAACATGTTTACTACAGAGTTAATTGAATTTGGAACATGCCCATGTAATACGACTAAATTGTGTATCTGGCTTTGAAAGGTCTTGTTTAGACAGATAATGAGTAAAGGAATTTAATATCTCCATCAAAGATATTATCTTTCGCTAAGTTAATTTACGTGTGCCAAATTATTAAACACGATTTCATCGCATTTAAAGATATTATCCTTTTGGAGGTATGTTTAATATTGTAACCCAATGCATTGAGAGGTATTTTGTCTATGGATGTATAGTAAGAAATGGCTTTATGTTTTGTTAAAAATACGGTAAAAAAGGTTTTTAAATTCACCAATAAATCTTTTTATATTAATGATTACTTAACTTTCTTTGCTGTACGTCTATGCGTTTGTATGCAATGAAATATCCAGTAAATATCCACCAGAAATGAAACCTTAATAGCAAGTTATTTCTTCCTTGCTTCATTTATTAAATGATTTATATGTTTATTCATTTAGTTATACTATTTGTAAATTGAAGAATCAAGTATACAAATTTTCGAACAAAAACAATACTTTAGAAACCAATAACTTTTAAGGGTACATACATAGCTTCCGACAATTTTTAAAGTGATATATTTTGGTAAAATGCCTTTGAACCCGTTTTGAACCGTTGTTAGTTTTTGGAATTAGTTTGATTCAAAACTATTTTTCATATTTATTACACATATTTTTTTTTAATATAAACAATGGAGTAACATAATGTTGATTGCGTTTAGATATAACATTTTGAAGAGCTTTTGAGCTGCAAGGTTAGGTAATAGTTTGATTTTTATTAATATCCTTATTTGTTGATTGACACATTAAAGACAGTTAATATCAAGTTGTGTCTTTACAAAAAAAAAAACAATGGCGACTGATTTATTATAACAAGTGTTATTTTAGTAAATACAATATAGATCCAGGACCTGCATTTGTTTCGTTTTGAATAGGTGAAATCAACATATAATGGCCATTCAACAGTTCCCCCCCCCCTTAAAATTTATCGCTTATCTTACCTCAAGAGCCTCTACAAAATCAACGTTTGGTTCTTCATTTTGTGAGCTAAATTTAGCGATCGAAGCAGATTTTTTAACAATGAGCAACGAGTGTTTATAAAATGCAACATACACTAAAAATTTGAAGGACGAGGATTATCTTACACAAAGGTTTTGTAATTTTCTCCTCCCCTGTTATTGTTTCGCTCTCAGAAAGAAAAAAACTTCAAGTTGGTCAGTAGATGGTAATGGATTTGATGAATCCCTCCAATTTTCAAACGATTTTTGAACCCATTTTTTTTTTCTTAAACACATAATTATATTTGCTTGCGCCGTGTATTTACATGGTACTTATGTTAGATTAAAAAAAAGAAAAAGAAATGTATATACATATATTTAAATACGATCTTCAACTAGTGCCAGGAGCTTGATTGTATCCCACACCTAATTCTCGATTCCTTCTCGATTCATTTCTGATAAAAAAAAAAAAAAAAAAAAAAAAAAAAAAATCTTAATTTATGTTTTTCTAAAGTAAGTGATCTTGGTTAAGAAGTTAATTGAAAAGCATCAAGCTAAACAAATAAGAGCAGGTTGATTCACAAACGCATGATTTTACTTTACAGCATAGCTTAGAAAACATAAAATCTTGAAAATGATTGAATAACGAAAACTTAAAATATTTTTTACTAATCATAATTTATACGAAACCATATGGAAATAAATATCTAGACAAAGTTTTTTAATCAGAAAATTATTGGCACGCTGAACTTTTTTTTTTTTACTCATTATGGTCTAAAATCCTACACAGCACACTCGTCTATAAAACGGGACTATTTCTCGTCGAAACTCATCTAAAACTCATCTATACTCATCTACATCTAAAGGTGATATCTGTTCTACGACTAATAAACGTTATTTCTAGATGTTCTATTAAACGTCTATAATCGGACATCTATTAGTTTATATTCTACAGACGTAAATTAGATCATCCACAAGGGCCGTCTACTAAACGTCGAATAGAAGTGTCCAGTAGAATCAACACAAACAGTGATGGGTGAGAGCGGATTGTGGTGGTGCTAATTGCTGCGAAAAGTGAATTAAAAATAGTTCATTAGTTCATAGAACAGCGGTTTAAAGGGCTAGAACTTTATTTTTAAAAAAAATTAATGACAATGATGATATTTATAATTTATTGACATGTTTAGCAACACTTGTTGCTTGTTATTAGTGTTAAAGCACGTGCTTCAACATACGTTGAGCAGCACCGCTTTTTATTTTACTTCTGATATTTTAGCGTCTGTTTTATAGCGCCTTGATTTCGGTAAGCTTATTCATCTTGTTGATGATTTCTGTTTCAAAATGATATATGGAAAATAAGACTGTTGGATAAAAAGATAAGATTGCACACATGAAAAAATTGAAAATAAGGTTTTTAAGTTTAATAGTGTAATTGCAATAAGTGCTAAAAAATTGAACTGGCAGATTGGACAAAAATGTATGAATGTTAAAAGGTTAAGGAAAATAAAATGTGTCGTATAAACATTACAATTAAGAATTCAGAATTAAAAAAAAGGTGTGCTGCGTTAATAAGCGCACCTAGAAGACGTTTTTTAGATTATCTATAACTGTTCTTGGTAACGTTACTTAGCGCTATGGATATCGTCTATTATTGATCTAATTCTACCATTTTTCATCCATTGTAGTCGTCGTTTCGACGTGTACAAGACGACTTTTCGACTGTTCTGAGGGGACATTTCGACGAGTTACGGACGGTTTTTAGATCAGTTGTAGACAAGTGTTTGGACCAAATTCGACGACTTTTCAACGTCTATTCCATCAGTTTGTGTTGTGTGGGATAGTGTCGTTATTGCAATCATATTCATAATAAACATTTCTACTTCATTTCTCTAGAGATGAAATTTTATTGAAGAAAAACTTGGTAGATCCTGCTGAGCATGACGGCAAAGACCCCAGACGTGATTTCCTCCACAAAATGTTTACTGTGCAGAAATGGAGCAACAAGGTGGCATACCGAATATGCTTCTGCCACCTAATGGTAAACTATAATACTACATGTGTCAAATATTTGTTCAATACTATGTTTCTGAAAAAGCTGTTTGATATTTTGTTTACTTTTTTATATAATAATTTTAAAAATCTTCTTTATTTTTTTACAAAACCAAGTATTGAGAAAATAATTTAGAGGTCGTAGTGGCCAAATCGGTAAGGCATCGGACTCGTGACAAATCTTCGGACTTCGTGACCGATCGGACTTGTGACCGTCTTGGGTTCGATCCTTGCTGGACGAAGAGCCACCGTCCTTAGTAAGGGTGACTTTGGGACGTTAAATATGCTCGTAGCCACAAAGTTCTCCAAGTAAAAACAATACCTTAGGGGGTGCTAAGCCAGGAGTTATTCGAGTTCTGGTTCGGTTCTAAATTATCGAACTGTCCGTAGATGGTGCTGCCATCTATCGTGTGTTGTCCGAGCCAAATCGGAGTTCCATATCAATTTGTGCTCGAATAAACGGAAGGCGTACGTTTCTGCACTAAATCGAGTAACCTCGCTGCTCGAGTTCCCAATTGGCATATGTAAAAAAAAATAAAGAGCTGTTGACAGCAAAAAAACAGGGTTTTTTTTTCAGCAGCTTTTAAAAACACATGTTCAACTAATAACTCTGGATTGTGAAATGAAACAATTCATTTGGGGGAAAAAAGTAAATAAATAATTGAATTACAAAACTTCTGCACTGAACGGCTCAAACACTTATTAGTAACAAAATACTGTTGTAATATACTCTAAGCGGAAACTAAACGTAAAAATATTAATCTGTAAAAGGTCTTGAAAAGGTGATGGTATTGATTAAAACATTTTAAAAATCACATCTATAGTCTCAATTTTTATTAGATATACATAATTTAATAATCATAGAAATTTAAAGATTGTTAAATCGGAACGAACCTCATATTTAAGCTAAATTACACATTCACAATCGTTTTTGTAAAGCTGTATAATTTATATCAAAAGATAAATTTTATATATATATATATATATATATATATATATAAATGAATGTTTGTCTGTATGTCATCCATGAACTCAAAAACTACCCGGCAGATTTGGCTGAAACTTTCACCGTTTGTTATTTTTGGTACTGGGAATGTTTATGACCAGTTCGAAAAAAATCCGATCGATAGTTCCTTTTTTATTCCAATTTAAGTCACAATCCATTGGATAAATACGAATAAAATTATCGGCTGCAGAAATTAATTCGCGTGATAGATCTCATTGATAAGAAGTTAGCTGTTGCCATGTTTCTTGAGTTTGAACAAATAAATTCTTTCTTTATTGTTTTATGGCTTTTCATGCAACGGGGGGATTTAAAACTTTTTCTATTTGATATTTTTAGCGATTGATTGATCTTGCAAACTGCGTGAGTACAAAATTTGAGTATAGTCACGACTTCACTTGATACCTGGACCGATTATTATGAAAATTGCTATATATATATGTATTTTTCCACGGAGAAGGAGCATAATATGCTCATTGAAGCCACTCGCCACCAGGTGGCACTGCAGAGTAGCAACTTCTGCCCCGTTCAACCGATTGTCGTGAAAATCAGTATAATGATGTATTTTTTTGTTGGCGTAGCCAACGCGCGTCGGGTACAGCTAGTACTCTTATAAAAATTCTGTAATACGAATACATGGTATACACTTTATTAAGACTAATTAGGAAAATAATTTTCTGACATATTAAAGCTTAACCTATGTGACATTAAGTCATTAACAAATACTCTTAAACTGCAAAATCCAATCCTACTTACAATGTCTTTTAATTGGTTAGAATTTAATTAAAAAAATTAAACTGAAAAACCCAAGCTTACAAATCTAAGATGGGCTTGCACACAGTCACATAACTGTTTATGAGAAGAAAAAGCATTTTGCGTTTGATGAATTGCTTCCACCGAAGCTGAAAGGCCGGCTAATTGTTTGGTGGATAATTAAGATCAGAGCCAACGTCAGAACTCAATTTTAATTTGCTCCATTCTGAAAGCTGATCCATGCGGAAAACCAGCAAAAAGTTGGTAATGAAGCTATTTTCTTAACTCTAATGTTTCGATGAGTAATAATGGTATATTTAAAAGTATGATTATCTAATGGTAAATTTATATATATATATATATATATATATATTATATATATAAGAACATTTTAAATATACATTTAAAGACATTGAAAGAAAAAATGAAAGAATAAATACTAAAGTGTTCTGTAATGCCAGCGCAAAGCTACTAGAAACCAAAACAGGACAAACATATTCGTGAATAAACAATAATAACAAATCAAAATAAATTGGAAAATGCAAAAAGTAAGAACACAAAAACAACACCAAAATGAAAAAAATGTGAACCAGGGACCGATACTTTCTCAAGGGGAGGACCATTCCCTAATTTCACAAGGCCTTTTTCGTTTAGCAAGAGGGAAGGTCCCAATAACTTGCTACCCTCTCCGAGAGTCTTGGACTAATATAGAACATAAAAAACACACCTGAAAATGAAAGAACGAAAGATTATTCAGGCAAACCTTCAAAAGGAATTAGCAATCAGAATGTAGACCTTAAAAAAGAAATGACTTGCACGTGCCAGGCAAAAATGCAGTTAAAAACACGGCAGGAGCAGAACATGGAATTAAAAAACATGGGAGTTGAAAAAACCTGGAGTTGAAAAAACCCTGGAGATGAAATGAAAATACTGGATCGGAAAATTACATAAGACATTTTCAGGATAGATCCCCAACAGACCTTCATAGCTTAGGTTGTCCTTACTGCAATAATACAATTGCGCTATACTTCACGCTGCTGGGCAATTTCCATACTTTTCTAATGTAACCTCAATAAAAAAAATGAAGAACTTTATTATAATCTAATGTACTTTTCAATAAATTAAGATTTTTAAGAAACAAAATCATTTCTGTTGCAGCTAGTTTTAATTCTATTGATTTTCATTAATCAAAGTATTATGAAAAACTTTAACAGAAATATTTGAATTCCATGAAATCAAACGATTAACATTGCAATTGCAAGTGGATGGATAGCAAGTTATTGGGACCCTTCCTCTTGCTAAACAAAAAGGGCCTTGTGAATTTAGGGACCCGGTCCCTCCCCTTGAGAAAGTATCGGTCCCTGGTTCACCTTTTTTCATTTCGGTGTTGTTTTTGTGTTCTTGCTTTTTGCATTTTCCCATTTATTTTGATTGTTTATTCATGACAATATATATATATATATATATATATATATATATATATATATATCTATATATATATATATATATATATATATATATATATATATATATATATATATATATATATACTAATTTACGATTATTTATATATAAAAAATAATAAATTATAATATATTTGGTATAACACGATTTGTCATTGTTTTGTTCTAATGCTCCGTAATACAAATAGTCTCTTCTTACATAACATGTGTTGTAAACATAAAACCGAGTTTCGAACTTGTGTAATAATCAAGTTGCCTTCTGAAACCATGAAATCACAACACACATGAATAATTTGGATCTCGTAGAAGACTACAAGTAAAGTTACTTCTGATTAAGTTATTCTTCTAACCTTTTATGAATTATCGATTCAAAAATATAATTATGATCAAATATTATCTACTGTTCTTTCTTAACAGCAATCTTGTCAATGTTTTAAGAATTGTAAGGTTTTTTTTAGTATTATTTTTTATATAGTGAAAAGCCGATGAACTTTCAACCGCATTCATTTCAAATTACAGTCATTTTAAGTTGTTTAAATTGCAGTTTTATAAGGGAAAACAGCGTTTTAGAAAATACTTCTGAAAAATGTAGTTGTGTACAATGCAAAAAAAAATAATGCTAAATATTTTAGTTAATGAATAAAACATTAATGAAACCAACTTTCGAAAATTAAAATATATAATGAACGATTTAGAAAAATAAACCAGTGGTTAAACTGTTGCACACTAACTTTTAAACAATAATTTAACTTTTAATTTTGGGGCATTACACTGTAAAATAAAATCCGAAACATTACTGCTTTTTTGCCTTGACTGTCTCTCTAGTTCCGCCGACTTATAATTACCCGACCCTCCTACTTCTTTTCAAATTTAATCATATCTTTTGATATGAGGGGGGGGATTTGGAAATTTCAGCGAAACGGGGGAGAAACCTACGTTTCGAAGTTTCAAGGGCTTATACCAATTTTTTTCGGAAAAGTTTCCTGAATCGCAATACGTTTCTACGAATGCGATTTTTACACTGTGGTGAAAAACATTTTAGATACCATTGTAGAAATATTTTAAGCTTCTTCATTTGGTGTTTCTCCTTCAGCTTAGTTATGGCTCCTTTGATATGAATGAACCCCAATTAAGGGCGAAATGCAATACCGCTGTATTACAACTTTGATGAAATTGTTTGCAATTTTCGCTTACCTTGGATCATAATATTTTCTTAGGAAATGTCGGGGTAAATCAGGAAGGTAGCAAGGTATTACTACTCACGTATATAAGTTTTTATTGATGGTTCCTGAGTTGGTCCAGAAACATGACTGGATTCGATAGGTAATGTCTCTAAATTTATCAGAAATGTTACTTAACTGTAAGCTAAAAACTTTCCTGGTTGTAGCCAAATATATTATTGGCAGAAATAAGGCACTTATTATTATTGGATTAAAGTTCTTTTACCGAGTAACTTTCATCATCTTTTTTGTTTTAATATTAATCAGTGAGATACAATGCAACTAAGGTTGAATTTTTAAATGTTGAAATTATTTGTATAATTGTATGAGTTTTTTTTTTACTAGTATTGTGTTTGTGAGTGTGTGTGTGTGAGAGAGAGAAATGAAGTTTGAAAAACTTTAAAAAGTGATTATCTATGTCTTCCGAAAACTCAGCAATTGTTTGTATAATATATTGGCCCTCTTAGTTAGTCTAAAGAAGAAAAAAAAATCTTAGTAAAACACATATGCCCTTTTTTTCTATGATAATTTTGTAAACACTGGCAGAAGCCATGCGTTTTGTCAAGACCAAATCCTATATTATGCCTGTTACTTTAACAAAAATGTTTTGAATTCCTTCATAGATGTATTTCTCACTCAGTAAAAAATGTGCATACTTTTAACAATTCATTGTTTTTTCAGATTACATGACGGGTCCAGAAGACCACCAAAACTATAGAATGGAAGCAGTTCAGGGAAATGGCTTTCGAGCCTGTGCCAGTAAAAAGTGGCCTTTATGAAGCTGGTTATACCGGAAGCCTACAAAGAAATCCAAAAGTAAATTTAAATCATACATAAACGTTATTGAACATTTAAGGTTTAGTTTTACACCCCTTTCAATGAAGGAAATCATGATTTTCACATCAAAAATACTTTCTATGCTATCACAATTCCAGAATTTCGTACAAAAAGGCTGACTGTAAATATTAATGCCCTTCATAAACAAAGTAGGCATTAAAAATAAAATAATTCAACGATTATATTCAGAAAACTTGGAGATAACTTCATACCTGTGTTTTGCAGTCAAAAATATTACATTTTTCAATACAAAAGAGGTTAGCTTACACTAAAAATCCCGAAACGTCACTGATTATTTCATTTAACGTTTCGGAGTTCACGAGTTTTCATCTATTTTCCCGTTAAATCAAGTATCTTTGCAAACACAGTTTTTTGAACTGCTGCTAGTTTCACTTGTATAGACTTTTCACTGTTGTGAAAAATATTTTTAGCTACCGGTGTGAAGATTGACTGAGAGTATTTAATACCTATAACAGCTTTAGTTACACCTCGCCCAGGAATCACTACGCTCTCACTAGAGCCGTTTCCATGGACACTTTCGAACCCAGAAAAAAACCTGCTTTTCACCGCATTCCGGTCCTAATGCTTGCTTCTGGGAGTAAAGCGGAATTTTTCCTAAAATGCAGTGCGCGAAACAAGTTCGTCTACCAGCCGCTAAGAATGCTGGTAAAAACCGCTTTCTGTGGTACAATTAGAAAGATCCTTTTACATGGAAGCGGGGAATTTTCAATCTTTTTTTGCGGAGCCAGAGCGAGGATTTATCGGGTTGAAAAGTGTGTTGTGGACGCGGCTATTAGGGCCGTTTCCATGAATCTTTCGACCCCGGAAAAAATCTTTTTCTCACTGCATTCTGGTTATTTGCTAGGTAAGTGTGGAATTTTTCTCCTCCTGCTACCTTCTAGAGTGAAAACGGAATTTTTACTCAGAATGCATTACGCGAAACAGGTTTGTCTACTTGCTGAGTATAGCCTTTAAGGATGCTGGGTAAAAACCGCTTTCTCCTGATAAATGGGAAACCTCTTTTTACATGGAAACGGGGATTTTTTCAATTGGCTTTTTGCGGAGCCGGAGCGGAGATTTACGGGGTCTAAAAGTGTGTTGTGAAATCGGGTAGCGAGAGCGAATAAGTCTCTGAATACCTACAGCTTTGCACGCAAGAATAATTGCAGGCAAGGGATATGATTCCTGTCAGCAATTCTGCCTTCGCTTTGGCTATGGTTGCACTGATGCTTCTGGAGAGAGGTTTTATTGAGTTACGTTAAACGTACATAACCTTCCTTGGAGATTTCAGACTTGCCTTAATTGGGGAGATTTCAAAATTTCTTCGGAAATATTCTAAGGTAGTTTGAGGAAGGTTAGAGTCCTCTTAGCGAGAACCGTTCTTGATTTTTGCATGATACGCTATTGGCCAAAAAATATGGCACATTAGCTGGTTTTGGCAATTTTTCAAACTTTACAGCTACAGTTTTTCCTTCCTTACTGTCGATATTCATGTGCATTGTCTGTGTTTTTTTTTTTTTTTTTTGACTATTTTAATGGTATTAATGACTTCCATAATTAATAATATAATTGTTGAAAACAGTCAAAAATGCATACAAGTTATTTTTTAAAAAATTGAAATAACTGAAACAATGCTTTTCAGACGAGAAACAAATCAACCCTTTAGCATATACTCACTTTAATTTGATTTAAATATTATCCCTTTTTCATGAAATTTTATTTTCAATAGTTTTCTGAACAAAATCAATGGACGGCTCTTCCGCTCGGGCTCCAATTTCCTTTCAACAAATAAACTTTCTACCTTTTTGGAACAATCGGGCATCTCAAAGCACTGGAATTGAAATGAAAATGCTTAAATCGCGACTGACGAACCGACCTAAATCGTTCTCGTGAAAGATAGCACAATAGCACTGCACTTTTTTTTATCGGATGAAATTCTACCACCGGGTTCGTCGCAATTGATTTTGTGATTAGTTACTCTTCCTCGAGTTATTATTAGCCCATTCTTCAGTGGAACAAAATTTCTTTGAAATGGAACGCTGATGACAATCTTCAATCTCGAGATGGTGTCAATGATGAAACTGTTCGAAAGAGTCGAATTTCTTCATGATATATATATATATATATTATATATATATATATATAATATATATATATACTTGATTTTTTTCATATTGGCACTAGTATGCACAAATTAAACGAAAAAATCTTTGACCCCCATATTTTGTAAGGGCGAGCCCCGTGTTATCCTACCTATTCACTGGACTAAGTGTATTAATCAGTACTAGAAATTTTATATTGATATATGGAAGAGTAGTCTCGTTTAGTTTTAAACGGAACTAATTGTTTACATTGTATTCAACTTGGAGTACAATTTGTAACAGGAATATATAATTATTATTATGTTTTAAATTTAACAGTACTTCGGCACTGTTAAAGTGCATGTTAAAATGATCTCATAGATAGTTTCAAAGCACTACAAACCGTCCTTTCATATTAAATTATAGTTAATTAATCTATATAATCTAAATCGCTGAGCACGCTCAGTAAAAAACCGGCCCTACTGCTTAATCCTTAACGAAACCAAACAATACTTCAAGTGTCAAATCTTAGAGATAACTAATGATTTTGTTTGGAGTCGTGTAAGACAGTAAAACTAGTAAGATAGTTGCTCATAACATAATTAATTTCAATAACATTATATAACACAAACTAGCAATTGATTGCAGGCACATGGTTTTCCAGTTTCAAGGAGTAACTTTTTTCAATGCAAAGAGCCTAAGTATTGAGATTACTGTCAACCGGCAAAAGCTACTAAAAATATATCCCAAAGTTCACACTCATTGCATTAAAAAACGGCTACCTTGAAACTACGAAACACGCGTCTGCAGTCAATATCCAATTTTTTTAGTATGAAGAAGCACCCTTTTTCAATGCAAAACGTCTGAGCATTGGGATGATTGCAACTGAGAAAAGGCACTATAAAAAAAAAGCCAAAAGCTGACACTCATTGCATTGAAAATGGGCTTTCTTGAAACCACGAAACACTTGCCTGCAGTAACAATCCAACACTTGTCGGTTAAAGAAAGTTTATTTGATTCATAACGTCTAAGTATTAATAAGATTATCAACCTGGAAAATTCATTAAAAATGCCAAAGCTCACACTCATTGCATTGAAAAAGGGGCTCCTTAAAACCACTTCACGTGTCTGCAATTGTTTGACAGTTTGGTAATGTTTTTAATTGTACTGTTACTTTGTCGCGCAAAAGTATTTAGTCATTTCGTACGTAGACTGCGTTACAGATGAAACTTAAATTTGTTTCTTTATTCATGCAGATACATTTTTTTCATTTTATTTTACTGGTGATACTTCATCTAATATCCCCCTACATTATTTTTTTTAGCATAGACAAGAGGCATACACAGAATTTTGTCCTAATCAGCCTGGTGTCGGCCCTAATATATGCCAATACGATGCCAACGCTGTGCCATTTGCCACACTGGACTATCATCGACGACCTCCTCACGCTGCTATGATGGCTGCTAACATGCCTCTTGGAGATCCCGAGGAGGAGAGGAGGACGCTACCCCCGTGGAAGAAATGCCATGCACAATCCTAACTACCACGGAAGCAGGGTAAATGTTAAAAAACTACTTATATTAGAATGGAAACACTATGGTTATTTGTTTCTTTCTTTATTTATTTTTGTAACATTAAAAACACATTACTGTGGAAAATATAATTTATTGGGTGCCAAACTGCATGATGATAGTAAAATAGAGGTTTTTGCATTTTATTCCTTTTTTAGTAGCTGATGTGCTTCAACTGCTCTTTGGAGTTTTAAAAGAATTGCTTTATGATGTGAATATAATAAAAGTGAAAAATATTGAAAAGACCACACCAAAAGCCCATATATATGCAACGCAGCAAAATTAAAAAGCCAAGTTAATATAAAATGTATACAAGCCAAATAACAAATTTTAAACATTTTATACGAAAAACAATAATGAGAATAGGAAAATACAAGCAGCAATTTAATATAAAAAGACGAAAGGTTGAATCCAGTTCTTGTTTATTGTTTATAGTTTAACATGTGGTGCGTTTAGCCCAATTTTACTCTGTATTGCATACACTGGAGTTTAAACACTCTCATTTGGTCCTTTGACCATATTTATTGAAGCCTATTAAATTGCTGTTTGTATTTTCCTTTTTCTCATAGATATTTTTCATATAAAATGTTTAAAATTTATTTTTTGGCTTGTATACATTATATATAAATATATATATATATATATATATATATATATATATATATATATATATATATATATATATTTATATATATATTAATGATTTTTTTTAAAAATCGGCTTAAACTTTTAGTTAACTTAACTTATCTAACCTTTTTTTTACTTACAAAGTTTAATGAGTTTCTAAAATATTATAACTACTCTTTACAAAAAGTTTTATTTTACTTCCATCATTTTATGCATCCCAGATGTTATTCAAAAATGTTGAAATAGCAACTAAGTTAAACAACGTGTAAAAAAAAATCTATATCTTTTAATGTTTGTTTAATCTTGCATGCTTTCATTTTTCATGCTATATATGTTTTTTTTATTTTTAAATTGCATTTTTTACTGCTAATGAGAGCTATACAGCTTTGCTTTTTAAACGTATTTATAGCAACAGTCTTCTTTTCGTTCTCTTTGTTATTCAAAAAACTATAACTTTTCCTTTTTAGCACATTTTTTTCTGCAAAATATTTCTTTAAGCTAATGCTTTTGCTAATCCAGAAAATATTAATGTTGCAAGCTTTTGTATTATCTGCGCTTCAATTACCTAACATTTTGGCATTTTAAAACAAAACAATTTTTAATTTTTTTAAAAACATTTTGTTAGATTCTAATTATTTTTCCATCATTTGAATATATTTTCAGTATTATATCGAAACGGAATTTCCCTGAATTGCAAGTGAAAGTCTCTTATCAGGTCAGTTCATATTGGAATGATGTTTTTGATTATTTTGTAATAAATCAAATTTTGAAATCTTAACAGATCTTTTTAATTCTCGTATTTTTAACTGAATATAAGCTCGAAAATATATTCATTTGATGATTGGATCTTAGTTTTTGAATTTTTTAAACACATTTAATTAAAATTACTAATCTTTCTCGGAGACGCATGATATAATATTATAGTACATATTTTATTTCAAAGGATCATATTTTATATTTTGTTAAATCTACGTATTAAAGCCATATAATAAATTCATCCCCTTTTACAAATGTAGGTACCGTTTTTAAGTGTATTTTAAATTACTTTTTCAATACTTGAGAAATCAGAGTATCCTTTCTATTGAAATGCATGATATTTCTTCTACTTATATCACAAAAGAAAAACAGTTGCACGATATGTATAAATTGTATAAGTGATATATAGATAAATTTTATTTTGGCGGAGTAGTATTTGATTTTTTTTTTTTTTTTTTTACAAGTGACAATTTTTATGGAAGCAATTTCAGTGTGTACAAGTGTTTTTTACTTGCGTGTAGTAGAAAATATGAAAATGTAGCTAGACATATTTTGTTTTATTTTGGGTATAAATGAATATAAAATAATAATCACACTCAAGAGTTTAAGAAACTGTTGTTAGAAATCAGTAATAAAAAAATGGAATGCTTATTCTACTAAATGTTTTTAATTGATTTTGATAATTTAATATGCTTTTTTTTTGTGATCTTTACTAACATTGAAAAACTTTTGTATGTATTTTAAACATGAAAAATATTAGAGAAATAATACATATCTATATTTTTGTTAGAAATCGGTAACAAATAAAACAATGCTAATACAGCTTTTTTTTTTTTTTAATTCCTTTTGATATTTTAATTTGTTTACTTTTTACTGATCATTACTAACATTGAAAACTTTTTGAATCTCTTTTAAATATGATTAAAATATTAGAGAAATTATATAAGCATTTCCTACATTTTTTCCGAATCCTTTAAACTTAAGTGTTGTAAAGATTAACAGAATTATTTAAAGAATTCTTAATGCGTAATTCAGAAATTTTGCCTTTGTGTATAAAGGACATGTTTTTTCGTCTAAGTTTCACAGAAATTAGGCGGGCTTCAATTCTTACACATAGATTAGTGAAGCACAATTAAAAAAAAAATAATATAGAGTAAATATGTTTTACACAAAAAAATGCCAGTAATAGTTTTGAACAAATAAATTAGTCATAATCATTTGGTCCAAATTACCAATGTCGTCATTTTACGTTACTAAATATTGCACATATATTATTATTTGTATTTTATATTAGCTGAGCCAACAATTATTTTTTGTTGTTGTTTTAAATATTCTCATAGGATTTTTATTGATCGGATAGTTTCTTAGCGCACTTCAGAAAGGTGCACTGTAATTTCTCTCCCTAAACCAATTTATAGTGTCCCTTTATTCAATTTAAAGTGTATTTCACAGTCAGTTACATGTGGATTAGCTAACAATAATTTTTCTCCATTACATATTAGAGCCATTCTACAGTCATGTGTGGAACATTCCGACTCGATAACTTCATCAACATTTTGTTGCACATTTTAATATTTTAATTAAATAGGTGTAAGGACATTTTTTTAATCTTTACAAAAGATATTCCTAAAAAAATAATATTTTTATGGAATAACTGTGTTACTTAAAAATTTGCATGCGTATTGCGCGGAACATCCACAGTCAACCACAGTTGTGGTTTGCAGTATGCATTACATAATATTTTTTCTCAATTAATATAGCAATGACGAAACAAATTGTACGTTTTGAAAACTAAGGTTCCAACGTTGAGGAACCATCTCATTTGTAGAGAAATAATAATTTTAACTATTGGGGAAAATACGGGTGCTTTACTTGCCAAATTGATTAACTCCATAAAACGAAAAGTCGAGAAAAGTGATGAAGAAGATAGTGTTATCCATAGGAGTGAATGCGCCCTCGTGTTACATTTTCTGCCATAGCAGGATCAGAAATGTACTGAACCAAAAGTTTAGTGTAAATTCACATTCTAAGCATTGATTAAGCACTATTAAAACAGAAATGAGGATTTTTTTTTTCAAGTGGAGTTAATCGATTTGGCAACTGAAGCATCCATATGTATACTGCCATTCGCATGAAAACGGTCTTTTTGTCTCGTACGTGACGGTTCATATATTTCATAAATAATAACTAATTTTAAAAGGTAATAATTATTTTAAATGACATGTTTGAAGCGTCACGCGAGGGACAAAATAACCGTTTTCCGTGGAGTGGCCCTTTGTTTGTTTCCTTTAATATTCTTTTTATCAAACCCATCTGTACAACGTTTATGATATAATGATTATGCTGTTTTTATTCTTAATATTCATATTTATTCTTAACACTAATTAAACACGTTTTTCCTTAGCATATTTTTCAGGAGGTGTACACGCCCCCTCGAAACAGACGTACAACCATTTCCACGCCTGTGTGATGTTAACTGCTTCATATGGATGAAAATCAGGTCAAATACTCGACAATTTTGATAGATTGTCGGAACAAATTACGACGACTGAAGTGTTCTCTGCGACGGACACAGACTACAAAGCAGCCTACAGAGCAGGGGAAAGCAAGAAGTAGTGCTTAATAGCGCAACGTACGAATTCAAGGCTACCGCTCAATCTAAACATTATCTTCCACCTGCTACTGCTCACATAATATACGTATATTTATCATTTATAGAAGTAACGTAATAGCATTGCAAATTTCAACCTTGATTCTAATTAGTTTTGCCCCGTTGGCCCCTAAAAATCAAACAAAAAAGAATAAAATGCACAAGTGCCAAGCAGTTTCTCCATCGCGTATTTCTTTTAAAATATTTATTTAAACAAACGCGTAAATGAACGCGCTAACACAGGTGATTTAATGGGTAGTTAATTAAAGCCCAAAAATTGTATTGCAATTCATTAAATTATTTATTATTTATTACAGTCTAACTAAAAAACGCTGATCTAGGGGAATAATTAATAGTAATAACTGAAAAAAAAAGGAAACGCGTGCTAGAAAAAACGCTAGCCAGTGAAACTCGTAGCAAAAAAAATTAAAATAACGTTTTTAATTAGTAAATTTTGAATTTAAAAGTGAATGGAGAAATAATTTCTGGTAAGTTTGAAAGTTTGTATTTATTTATTTATTATTATTATTATTATTATTATTATTATTATTTTGTTTTTTATGCATGAGCTCAGTGAGTGGTATTTTTTCTAGATTTTTTCATCTGGAATACAATTCTTCATAATTGAATATATTTTCATTTTGTTCATTGTTACTTTATGAATTTATAGTTTTCTGCTAACATTGTTTATTCGGATCCATTTTTTTAAACCAATATTATCATTATTTATTTATTAAATTATTTCTTTATTTATTTTAATTTCTTTTGATTAAATATATCACATATGGTTATAAGGATTCAATGCAAAATAAATCGTTTATTTTGCCTTTCTGCTTCACTTTAAAACTTTTAATTATACTGAATTTTATAACTAGAGCGTTTTAAAAAGGATTAAGAGAAAATAAATCAGTTAGTTTTCACCTTCTGCGTCATTTAAATACTCTATCAGTATTACATTAATGAAAAACGCATTTGTTGTGGTGGAAAATAATGTAATTTTCAGAGCACTTCTCTGTTGTGCCTTGTATTAGGACAGAAACTATGACGTGATATTTTCTTCGTACGATATGAATTTTCATGAAGACTTACGTCAAAAATGTGTTGAAAATAATGCTTAATTAGGTTTGATAAAAGTGAAACTTTTCAGAAAATCATGAAATGAATGAAGCATGCAAACAAATAATATAACATTTAAAACTCAGAAAAAGTTTTTATATCAGTTGTATTAACAGCTTATCCACTTAGAGTTATTGTGAAAATGTAGCTAATAGGGTTTTCGATCTCACAGGAATTGATTAAACAAACTACTTTTTTTCAAATTTATGTTTATTAAAAAGTTATTAAGACGTACTAAAATTTTTAAATGAATGATGGCTTTAATAAACTTAATTTTTACTTCCTAATATTTAATTTTTCGTAATTTGATACAATTTGTGTTGGTAAATGACCAATTATGGCCCTTGTTTTTTTTTCTTTTAATATCTTTAGTAAACTACTGGAGATATGATTTAATTATTTTACTAAATTACTCTTTGAACTGAAATTTCTCTTAATTTAAAAATATTTCCCGGAATTGATCGAGCAATCAATTTTTCGTCAATTAACATTAATTTTCCCCTAAAACTAAAGATTAGTTACTTATCTAATTTAAATAGGGTACTTAAATACAATTAATTACCAAAATTATTGTTTTGAAAGAATATATGAATATTTTATTTTACTTTATTACCAAGGTAATTTCTGAAAAAAAGCAAAGCATATCTTTGAAACGAATTTTTTGATAAAAAACTGTTCATTTATGTTTACGTAACGCATATTTAAAAAAAATACAGTTTAAAGTTATGTATATTATATATACTATTCCTTAAACAAAATGAACCTGGAAGTTTTGTATACATAAAGTACAGAGATAAACAATGTTAAGTTACCTAAAGCAGAACACGTACCTTAAATAATGATATTTTCTTCAGAGATCGAAACTTCATAAAAATTTTAATTCTGGCGTTAATAAAATAAGTTTGTGATGCTCGTATATTTTAAACCAAAACAAACTGTAGAAGGCTTTCCAATTTATGTAAAATAGATTTCACAGTAATGTGCAAATTTGCTACTGTTGTACATATGAGGAGAAAAAGTGTTTTATACTTGATGATTCCTATCGTTAAAAATAATGGCTTAATTAGGGAAGTATTCGTAAGAAGAGCTGAATCTATATAAATCATACTTGTTTGGAAGAAAAATATTATATTATATAATTTATTTATATGAAGAGAAAGGAATGTATAACTTCGGTATGTAATAAAGTTTCTTCTAAAAAAAAATCATTGTATGAAATCTTCCAGTTTTAAGTAACGAAAATAAAATGTCATTATTGAAGAGTTTGTCTTTGTTGTAAGTTAAAATTATGTGCAGCATATTTAATTTACATTTGGAGAACAAAATTTAAAAGTATATTTTTATGCTATTATTAAGTGTATGATGTTCAAGAAGTAAACGGAAGGTATTCGCTTCCTTTATTAAATATCTTTTACTTGTTATAAGCAAATAGGGTGAATGAATACAGGAAAAAATGTTTTTACAAATAAAAACAGATAAAGGCACGTAACTAATTTGTTACTATTCTGTGTTAGTTCCATAAAACTTGAAAAAAAAAATCACTATTATTTAAGATTAAACGTTTTAAAATAATATTATATTTAGGAGCATTTGCAGGATCACTACTTTACTTATTGACTTTTCCACTATTTTCGCCTACTTAATGTGCCACACAAAAATATAAATGAACTGCATCATAAGAGTATAAAAACGGATCCAAATCTTACCTCTTTCGGGTTAAAATTTTATTTGCTTGCAATGTTTTTTTAATTATTATTATTTAAACCCACATATACCTTTTTAAAAAGGGTTTCAACTAGTTTTATTAAACTCAGACTAAAAGTTTAGTAATAAAATTGTTTTTATTAGTAGGACAAAGGTGTTTAAAGAACATTTAAACTTTTCAATTAGTTATATTCTAATTAGTTGATTGAAATGGATGCAACTTCGCAATATTGTATATGGTGCTTGAAATAATAATTTCTACAAAATGTCAAATTAATGTGGAGTAACTATGATAAAAGAATAAAAGATGTATACATAAAGTACTTGACATTTAAATAGCGTTGTAGTAGATTCTGGGAATCGTTTAGAAACTTTCTGCAAGCAATCAAAAATGTCTTATTCTCCTCCCCAAATACATTAAAAAATAAATTGAGCGTTTTTTAAATCTACTATTAAAAGTGCTTTCCTGCAATAAGCTATGCGCACCGTTTGATTCGATAACTTTATCATATTTTATGTCAGCAACAAAATGAATATTTATAGTTTTGAATGCACAACAATCCCTGATATACCTCAAATCGTCATATTTTAAAAGCTCAAACGAATTTGGAACACAATATTATTTTTCCGTGCTATATACTTCAAGAAATCAACAAATTAACAATAATAGAGGGAAATATGCAAATAAGGGCACCCCTGTTTTATTTTGGAGTCAAAGTCACATTTAACTCAAAAAACTCGAGATTTTTGTCCTTCATTTACAAGTAAAACAGGTATCCTAACTGCATGAAAGAGAAACAATGATTAATATTAACTTCTTCATTTTAAAAACGGTGATTTACAAAAAGGTCAAAAAAAAAAAAAAAAAAAAAAAAAAAATGGGGTGTAAATACGGTCATTCTGTAAAAAAACACGAAAATAGTTTAAAAACAGAATAAAACTGTACAAAATATTAGATTATTTATTACAGGGAACAAAATATTTGCAGGAATCGCGATCGTACTTGGGTCTTCCTGACCAGCCCTAATCTAAGTATGTCCCCCATTTGGCACACAACACATTTCACCCACACTTCTCCCTAAGTTTCTTTAGGGAAGCTTTTATCACGAAAGATGCAAGTTGCATCGCTTGAGAAATATTTTTTGTTGTTTAAACAAGAAGTTCTGTCTAGAACTAGACGAGCCTACTTTCCCGTATACCCATACTACTTTCTAGTACCTGATCAATATTCTCAAAAATAGCTAAACTCGCAAATGTTTTCAAACAAATTTTTAAAATACTTTAAGCGGATTGCTAGGAATAAAACATTCTTCACTCATCTAAAAAAAAAAAACTGAACAAACAAAATAGCAGCAACTTTTAAACAAAGCAGCTAATACACTTTTTTCCATTAAAAAAATCTTTAACAGCTTTCAAAACGAAAATATAATAATTAAAATTAATAAGCTCATTAAAATAAATACATCATATCAAAAAAAAAATCGTTTCTTTTTCCCGGTTGCCAAAAACAATTTTTTAAATGAATTAATGCACTTACCAAAATAAATAAAAACAATAAAATGTCAACTTAAAGAAATAATTTTCATTGTCAAAAAAAAAAAAAAAAAAATCGTCTGCGCATATCTTTATGTAGAAACATAAATGACTTCGAGTTTATTCGCCGAAACCTGAATACCTAAATTAAAACTTTAGCGTAAAAATAAAAACAAGTCAAATCAACAATCATTATTTCACAGTCAAAACCATAACTGCGGAGTCGGAGTCAATTTCATTTTGGGGTAAAGAAGTCGGAGCCGAATATCTAAGAATCGGAGTCAGTCATTTGTCCTTCGCGTATAAATTTTTGCCAAAGCTACGAAGTCAGGGTCGAAGTCGGGGAGTCGGAGTCCGATTAATTGTCGGGCACAGGAGTCGGAGTAGGGGTCAAGTGCTCCTTCATTCTCGGAGTCGAAGTCTGGAGTTTGGCGTCAAGAGCTATTTCCAACAAAATTTGTTTGAAGTAAATCCGCCTTCAAGTACGGAATCTACATTGACTTTCAGTTTCTCCGTAGGCGCTAATGTTAAGGGATTTGAACTGTTCAAAACTGAACGGAAAATTGTTCAAATCAAAAAGATATTTTATATACAAGTTTTAAATCAAAAGCTTTTTCCTACATAGTTTGTTTGAAGCAAATTCGCCTCACAGTTCGGAATTGCCTTGAATTTCCCCGTAGGCGCTATTGTTAAGTTTTTTTGAACTGTTCAAAATTGAACAAAAATAGTTCAAATCAAAAAGTGAAATATGGGAATGAGGTGTCCTTGCCGAGATCTTTCGAACAAAAAAGAGTTAGTTCGAATCGGACTATTCATTCGAAAGTTATTAAGGGGGGACAGACAGACAGACAGACAGACAGACAGACATTTTTCCCCATCTCAATACCCTACTTTCCAATTTTTAATTTTTCGATATTTATTTAATTATTTTGTTTATTTTTGACTTTTTTTTGTTTTGTTTTTCGCGATATTTTTAAGATGCATTAAACCTCCTTTCATGCTTTTTTCTTCTTTTTCTGACTTTTACTGGGAAAATAGGCTAAAAAAAGAGGTGGTATTCTTATGGGCACTCTTTAAATGGGGGCTTATGTTTACACTAATTACACCTAAGAAAGATAACCACAATTATAAGTAACGTAAAAACGCGCGTGACTAAAGGTGTGCTTCAAAAAGCATTCTTATGTCTCTTAGATTGTAAAGT
The DNA here is from genome assembly GCF_026930045.1 of Uloborus diversus. NCBI lineage: Eukaryota > Metazoa > Arthropoda > Arachnida > Araneae > Uloboridae > Uloborus > Uloborus diversus. The sequence continues at coordinate 181,322,156 of NC_072734.1, forward strand.
ACAGAGATATAAAGATAGTAAAAAAAAGAAAAAAAAACAATTTGCACAATAATTTAGACTGCATACCACTACTTGAAGTAACGTTTTCAACAGCTATTATTAGTAAATGACACCCTCTACAGTCCTCGTTGTCAGTCTTCAGTACAATCTCATACACACTAGGAAGGTTCTTACAAATTTACACCTGAGTCCATTTTTTTAAAACTTTTTATCAATTAATTTACAATTGAAAAAATTCTTTGTTAAATATTAAAATTTAATCAATAGTCGATCATTCACATGAAAAAAGCACATTTTCCCATTTTGTCAATGAATGGTGCCAATGAGACTTTGATACAGTTATAACTAAAAATTAGTTGCAAACGTACATATTATAATAAAAAGTTCGTTCTGGAACTAAACAAGCCTATTTTCTGGTATACCAAGATCATTTTCCTATCACAAGATCATTGACTTCTGAATTAGTTATGGTTACAAGTCATGTCAGAGATACATTGTTAGCCTAAAAATCCTGCTTTAAAACACAAAATAAGCCTTTTTCTTCGTATAAAGAAATAATTACATTAAATTTATATCCAATTCAGTTTCACATATTGTAAAGGTAAGCTTTTCAGTAATTTTCAACCGTTACTGAGTTTCCAGTTAGAAGCTTTTTAAATTAAGCATTTTTATCCAATAATGAACAACATAACTTTACGGAAGTTTAAATAAAGAACATAATTAGAAAAAATACGTTTCCCAACATATAATTTTGACTTTCAAAATGTAAACAAAGACTAAATACAAATAAAGCATCAGCACCTATTGTAGGTGAGAGAGGTGCATTTTGTCATAATTTGAATCTGCGTAGAAGGGACGACGGATGTACATTTTACAACCAACAAAATAAGTCCTAAGTTGCCATCAACTTCTACAAATAGTCTCAGTCGTGTCGTGTGTCAGTTAACTTTACTAAAAGTGTTGGTTTGTTATTAAGTGCGCAAAGTATTTTTATTTATTTTTTTTTTTTAGTTTTTGATTGCTGTTTGGACTTTTGTTAGTCCGCCGCTATCAATTTAAGGCATGCGAATATTATTTCAACTTCATTAATACATTTAATACATACATTTATTACAATTGTAATTCCCTATACATTACTACACTTGTGTAAAAGTTTGAAAAATTTTAAGTTGCTAAAAAATAGTGAAAAAAAAAATTAACTGATTAAGTCTGTATAACTGGAAGATAGAATAACATTTTATTTGATTGTATGATTGCAATACAGAAGATTCTTTTTGATTATGTAATTATTTCGAATCTCAACTGCCATAGGGCACTTTGTTGCACTTGAAGTGCTCAGGGAAAAACACTTAGATGTGAATACAAAGCTGATTATTCTACATCACTTATATAAAAGTAGACACTATTTATTCACGTATTTGTATTGGCTCAAATACTAATCAAAACCTGGTGAAAAAATCAGAAATAAAAATTGTCACAAAGTGCCCCGCTCTCACATGCTATGAAAATACAGCTTATATGTTAGCATCTATATTACGAGAAAAAGTTCCAGCCATTTGCAAAATAAAATAAACTATGTAAACACTAAAAGTGCGTCAGAAAAGATAACGTTTATCTAACGTAGCGTATTTCACAGCTAATTCTTTCGATCAAAACATTACATCTCTATGAAATAAGTTTTTTATTATTTTCGTGCCTTTCGCCAAAACTTATTTAAAAAAAAAGAAAAGAAAAAAAAAGTTAAAGTTATTTGAATTTTGACATCTTGAATTCAAATTAAGTTTTTCGCAATCACGAGTGTGTGTGTCTGTGTGCAAGCATGAGTGTGTGGCTGTGTGTGTGGTTCTGTGTGCAAGCATGAGTGTATTGGTATGTGTGTGTGTCTGTGTGTAAGCATGAGTTTGTGGGTATGTGTGTGTGTATAGGTGTGTGTATGTTTGTGTGTGTGTATGTTCGTGTTTGTTTGTGTGTATTTGTGTGTGTGTGTAGGTGTGTGTATGTATATGTGTGTGTGTAGGATATAGACGCAACCTGGAGACAGTATTCGCTAGAGGAGCAGCATCGGGAGAGGCTGGTCGACGGTGGTGCAGTAGAGGAAGGCGGGTGAAATAAAACATGACCCAAAATCATAGAAACGTCATTCAAAGGTCAAGTGAGAACAGTAAGCAATGTGATTGCTCAAAAACATCTGCAATACTTTCTTTCAGATAGAAAATATCTAAAGGATTCCTTTCCACTTTTGGTTACCGTTGCAAAAAATAAAGGATTAAACTGATTTTTTAGAAAGAAAACAAATCTACAGCAGTCATTTTTCCCCACTGTCTGATTACCCATGATATAAGAAGTCTAACATTCGGTTTACTGGCGGAAATGATGCATCCATTAGTTTACCGAGAAGCCAGCTCTTGTAGATGTGTGTTTGTTTTTAAATTAAGCAGAGTCATATTGAAATGATTGAAACAAGCGAATCAAGTTAAATACACTCGTCTTAACTGAACGTTTGTCAATTCCATAGCAACTGTAGGCAAAAGGTATCGGTTTTTTTCGATGGAGAAGTTTCCTACTTTCTTGTAAGCGCCAGAAATTATTATTATTATTATTATTATTATTATTATTATATTATTTTTATTACTTGTACTTTTGAGCGTATTTTCCAAAAGCTTTTTGATCAACAGAGTTTGCTGTCAATATTTAAATTCAAGATCTATATTTTCCAAAATTCCCCCGCATTCCCCCCAATTTCGTTTTTTTTTTCACTTGTGCTTAAACGTTCATTTTGCGCATGTATTTTGTCAAGAGCTTTTACCAACAAAGCTATTAAGAAAATGAACCTTTACGATCAGAACGATGTTGTCTTAAATGTCTTCGTAGGCGCAAATGCTACAATTTTTGAACGGTACACAATTAATCAAAAAACTTTTTCAAACTAAAAAAAGGAAGGAAAAAGAACGGAAATCAGTTGCCTTCACTGAAATTTTTCAAAAAGAAAAATAAAATGTTCTGGTTGGATCATTCGCTTAAAAAATATTAAGGGGCACAGACGCACACGTTTTTCATCACAAAATCCTACATTCTAATTTTTTAATTTTTGATATAAATTTAAGTATTCATTTTCATTTTTTGACTTTTATTTAGTTTGTTTTGTTTAAAGCGACTTTTTTAAGATGCATTGAGCCTTTTTCCACGTTTTTTTTTTCCTTTTAAGAGAAAAAACGTTTTCAGACAAGGATGTTAAAAAGTTAAAATAAAAATAAAAACGGATTTACTAAAAAGTTTTGAAAATGTGCTTGTTGTGATCTCCGTTTTAGACCTTTTAGCACCACGGCAAAAAAAAAAAAAAAAAAAAAAAAAAAAAAAAAAAAAAAAAAAAACAGCATGTAATGTGCTACAGTTGTAACATAATATGAATAAAAACTATTTAAAGTGAAAAATAATATTTTTCTCTCTACGAAAGTAACTTGTTTAACTTTTATAATTTACTAGTGGTACCCGCACGGCTTTGCCCGTAGTAGAAAATTAAAAGGTCATTTAGTTCGCCTCTATATTTACAAATTTTGGATGATGATTTTCTCGCCAATTTGCTATATTCATTTGCTGGCCCATGTTACGGTTCCACGTTATGATAATTTCGTAATTTACTCGTCCATCTTATGATAATTTTGCTCGGTAAAATTTTCTTAAATTTGGAATAGAAAAAGAACAACATCGAATTTTCGAAAAATCGCTCCGAGGTGCACACCCCCATGCTGCAAACTAACTTTGTGCCAACTTTCATGAAAATCAGCCGAACGGTTTAGACGCTGTGCGCGTCACAGACATCCAGACATACTTTCAGCTTTATTATTACCTAGTGGTACCCGCAGTGCTTTGCCCGTAATAGAAAAATTAAAAGGTCTTTTGGTTCGCCTGTATATTTACAAGTAATGTATGGTGAAATTTCTCGCCAATTGGCTTGTACCCACGGTACGATTCCACGTTATGATAATTTCGTATCTCGCCAATTGGCTTGTGCCCATGTTACGGTTCCACGTTATGATATTTTCGTAATTTACTCGTCAACCTTATATTTTTGTTCTTAAAATGGAATAGAACAAGAACCGCATCGAATTTTCAAAAAATCGCTTCGAGGTACACACCCCCATGCTACAAACTAACTTTGTTCCAAATTTCATGAAAATCGGCCGAACGGTCGAGGCGATAAGAAAGATAATATCCAAAAAATCAATTACTAATGGAATACCGAGCCACGATCGGCAAGTTATGGCCTAACGTTTTGAGAGATTTATATTTAAACGAATGTTTCGAAACTAATAGCACTTATGTAAAAATGATAATGTACTAACTCAATCTGGTATAAATTGTAAAATAAAATGAAATGAAATGAAATAAACAATCACTGCTGGTTTATTTCTTAAAATCTTTAATCATAATAAGATGCAGAAAGATTCAATACCAAAAGACGTTTATCCGAGAAGGAAGCTATTTATTATTAATTGATTTTTTTTTTCTTCATTTCATTCTCAATGTTAAATCTCCAGTTAATTCAAACAAGTCAGTTTCCGCTGGGCTTGCTGTCACTGTATCTCGCATCTTCTTTTCTTATTTATTCAAATCAAGTCTGAAATGCATTCAGATTGGACCCCCATTTCCTCTTTCATGTGCTTTATCTGGAAAAGGAAATTCCGCTAATTGTTTCATTTTGAGTTAAACAAACTAAAGTCTTCATTTCGTATGCTTTTCTCATTACTTATGCGCATACATTCGCAGTAAATAAGATCGCTCTGCTCGAGTTCACGAGACAGAAGTAATATGGTCGTGTGTGATATGGAACTTTGTGCATTATTTAAATATTTTGTTTATTCGAGTAAAAGTGTATGAATTATAAACGTTTTTTGCTTGTTATCATTTTAAAAAGTGAAATGCGTCTGATAATGAATTTACTGAAATGCTTGATATTGTTTTTTTAGAGAAAGGATACTTACGATTAGTATGTTAAAAACATACCGTTAAAACTCTTAAGATACTAAATTAGTCTTAGAGCGAAAACGTTTGATTGTAGTAAAAATATAACCCCTTTGGCAGAAGCTTTTACGTTGTAGCAGCTAATTTATTAGATTTGAGTCACCTAGTAGTTGATACTTAACTTAGCATACCTTCTGGAAATGTGACAGGGCGCCTTTCCTGTAATTATGTGTCAACTACGTGACAAACCGCAAAAAGAACATTCTATTTTCTCCGGCACCATTAGTTTTTACAAGGGTTTTAAATTTAAAAATGTGTTGGATGTAACACTTCAGTCCCAATGCTTTTAGAAAAAAATTCTTAGAACGCTAGAAACACATAAATTCTTCATTCTTAATAAATGGCTGATTACAAACTGCACGCCCGCTATATTGCGATTAGAATGGGTGATATACTTGCCCTGATGTCGTTTAAAGTTATCTGTGTTTGGGTTACGGCTTTTAATTTTCAAACGGTTGACCACGAAAGGTATCCATCACAAAAGCAATATAACAGTAATATAGTATGAAAAGGCCCCGTAGCTTAAAATGTATTACACAAGACAACTGGAAAACTAGAAATCACTATGAGGCAGTTACAAGCAAAGCAAGGTAAGTGAACAATGTAATGTTTTAAATGAAATGTGCTTAAAATGTTCAGATTCGAGGAAAGTTTTTATCGAAATTGTTTTCTAAATCATGTTGCAGCGCAGCACCCACCAAGGTACCTACTACAAAGTACCAAGCTACTAGTAACATCTCTTGCCCCAAAACAGAGGAGTCCTTTGCTTCTCACTGAAACATATCCAAAATCTCTTCAGCATGTCTAGGCAGTCCTCTGAGAAGCTCTGACTTCTAAAGAAATGCACCCTGCTCTGAGTATTGCACGCCAGTTTTGAATTCTGTTAATAGTATATACAATGCTGGCAAAAAAAAAAAATAATAATAATAAATAAAAAAACATCACCCTCGGATTTTCACAACAATGGGATTATGTGGGAAGTTTTCGTCGACCGATTAAGAATGAATGTATGTGAAATTCTGCAAAACTTATGAAATGAACATTTAACTGCAGGAATCCAAAAATTGTTTACGTAGATCGGGGCTGTTTCCGGGCCAAGGCAAACTGCTGACCCCATGCTCATTTTTCCATTTCTTAACCTGCGTGTGAGTTTAGAGAAACAAAATTACTTAACCCCATATCAATTAAAGTCTATTAGCAGGATACAGGCTTTTAAATTGTTACTTATCAGTTTTGCCCTATGACACGGAGCAGAATCATCCTGGAAAATGACGTATGGAATTGAAGTAAAGTGATCCCGGATAGTAGGAAGCAATTTCTCCTCCAAAATGCCAATAGACACCTGGTTTTTTACTGTTTCTTGCACAAAATGAAACCCACCAACTCCTTGATCAGAAATCCGTCCCCAAATTATCTGGGATACGGGATGCTTGACTGTATGTTGACTGCAGTCGGGATGATATTTCTGTCCTTTGTGGCACGGGTGATGCAATTTTGTTTTACCATCACTGTAAAAATAGTTCCTTTAAATTAAAGAACTTCTCTAAACTTTAAAAAGCGATGGTTGCAGTGCATTAAAAGTTCTTACTTCATTGCGATGGTTATCACGTGGGATAGTTTTGCGACACGTTTATTAACAGACAAAAAAGTGAAATCGTCACTTTTTCCAGATAAGGTTAAAAAAAATTAAAGGTGAAAAAGATTTTTTTTGAAATGAAATCGTTCGATTTCTTGGCGCTTGTCAAAAGATAAGTTTACCTTGCGTTACGACCTCTTTTTAAGCGAATAAAGATAGACCCAAGCTGCATCTTGGGCACTTGTATTTCGAAAGTTTTCCCTGGACTTAATTGTTTTTGAGTCCATCAATCTTTCTACTAAAATACAACCCAAAACCAGAAGCCAGATCCGCCATTGCCTACAAATTGCAAAAACGATTCAGAAATGTTCCTGGAAAGTAATAGGCAGCTAATATGCTCGGTTTCTGCTAGTTACTTATCTTGCAAAAAACAGGAAAGTTTTTCCGCTGTAAGTCAGCAACCTTCCTGAAACCATCCTTGATTTTATCTGGAGAATTTGGAAATTCCGCCGGTTAAAACCACTCAGGTACTTTCAATGGAAATTCAGTTGGTTTCTTTTGTAATTGATTAGATTATTCCTAAGTTACTAAGAAAGCTCCAGAAGCACCATTGCAACGATGGCCGAAGCTAAAGCAGAAGTGCAAGTAAAAAATGAAGCATCTTTCCAGCCTGCAATTCTTGCCTTGCAAACCTGCAGATATCCAGAGATTATTAGTTCTCACTGGGAGCCCTATCAACCTGCACGAACCGGAATCGAACAGAAACCGATATACTTATTAAACACTCTCAGCCAATTTTTAAACCGGTAGCTCGAAATATCTTTCACAACGGTGAAAAGCCAACATTTGAACATTTTGTAGCAATTCAGGAAAGCTTTTTGCAAAGATACCCCATTTAACGAGGAAATAGATGAAAACCCGTTAAATCCCAAAACGTTCCACGGAAAAAATAAGTGATTTTTCGGAATTTTTTTACATTGCAAAATAGCCAAACTGGGGAAAATAAATGCCTTAAATAATACAATTCAAGGGTAATTAATAAGCACGTTATATCAGTGTGATTGTTAGTTTTATTTGAAATAAACTTTATTCAGCGTAGTGAAAGTACAAAAATGAAATAATGAAACATATTTTTAAAATAAATGATAATGAGGCAATTATTTGGTCAGGAAAAGTTGGTTTATTTTTGAAATTGGCGACAGATCAAATCTTGTCAGCTTTGCATTACCTATTGATCTAACGATGTTAGGCTCGTTAAAAAAACTATTTTCTTTCATCTAATGCAAAAGTGATAGATGCCACCAAATTGTATAGATTTTCAACATATTCACAAGCATTTTGTATAACTGTTTCCAACGTTGTGAAGGTCGTAGGTTTTCTCCAGTAGTGCCTGTTCTTTTACGCTTCGAATGGAGCGGTACATTTCCAAAATAATCTTTTTAACAGTTCTGAAGTGAATGCCACGAAGCGAATGCCACTTCATCTTTGAAATTAAGTCAAAGTCACAAAGACGTAAGATCCTTAGAACATTCACTTAATTCCTAAGGACATTTTTGAAGCGAATTCTCGCTTTTGAAACGTTTCAGAGATTATTGCGGAAATAGGCCGCTCCATTCAAAATCTCAAGAGAACAGACGCTGCTACAGAAATCATTCGACTTCCACGTGGTTGAAAAACTGTTGTGCATAGTGCTGGTGATTGTAATGAAGCGCTGTTAAACTAGACGACAGTTATCAATTTGAGGTTATAATATATGTAAATAAACAGTTTCCACTTTTAAAAATTCAATCCGCCTAACTACCTCGGTAGAACGATCTATCGTGTATTATTTCATCTTCAAATAGGTGCTTCAGGTATTTGAAGTTATTGTCCTCCTTCAATATCATTCTTATATAATGTTTCTGTGTTTGTTTTCCTCTTTACACATAGTGCTGATTTAGTGATATTGTATTTTTTTAATGGCCAATATCGATCTTTTCTACAAATAAAACTCAAATATCAGTGCAGGTAAGTGAAATTCGTTGCACATGGTATACACTACTTAGCATGCGGTTATATTATTTTTTATATTTTTTCATTTTTGATTTTTTTTTTTTTTTTTCATTTCTCTATTTTTTCCTTCTAAAATATGTTTTCCAGGAGAAGCACTGCAATGATACTTTTACCCTTTTTATACTCTTACTTCATTACTCAACCTTTTCCCTCTTCGGTTTTTAGATATTTTCTGATTTTCTAAGAACCTAAGAAAATATTCTTTGCTACATTAGAGCAAGAAAGCTGTTTTGTATCAGTTTTATCTGTAATTTACAGATTACTATGATCTTTTTTAATTGAAATGCCACTTGGCATCAAACGGCTATTTACAAGGGATTTTCACATGGAATCGTCAGAAAATGTCCCTATTTTCACCTTAAATGGTTTAATTCGCATGTTTAATGAGGTACAAATGCCTGAAAGTACATAAACATCAAGTTAAAAACTCTTAAATCATAAAATAAATTCGAAAAAACTTCCTTTTCGAACCAGAATTCAAGATGGGGCACAGTGGGACAGTCTCCCCTGCCTACTGTCTCACTGTGCACCAATCCGCCTTTTTTTACTCAAGCAACATTTTAAAATCCTTTCAGGCGTCACGTCTGGTATACCGGACATAAACTTTCACAGCTGCTAATCATTTATTAATTGAATAAAAAACACAATTTTTTTCGTATTTAACTCTTTGCAGTCTGCTTATTATTATCTGTGCAAGAATTTTTCATTTTGGGATTGGCAACATGAAGACATAGGGATTGGGAGAATGGGACTGGCTCGTTTTCCCAACCTTGGAATTCTCGTCGCAAAAGCGAGGGAATTTTTTTTCTGAGTTTTTAAAAACATATAATTTTTAATTAATCATTTCAAATGCTTATATTATGTTTTATTATTGTTTAGAGAATATTTTGCAATGAAGTTTGTTTGATGTTTCATCGTTTTTTGATCTGAAATATGAATTGCAAAAATATACGTCCGGATTATTGGACGTATCATAACTCTTTTAATTTTTTAACTATAAATTGGAAATTTTGTCTATAAGATAATCTTTACCATAGTGCACTGTCTACTAAATGAAAACATTTTTGATTAAATATTTCAAAATTCCGTCTGAAAGGGTTTTAAGGAGTTCGTTTAAAGCCTATCGAAAATGTTTTGAGTGATAAATAGCTACATAGGTAAAACATTGAAAAAGTTCAAATGGAAAATTTTTATTCATAAGAGAGAATGACAAAAATCGATGCACTTGAGAGTCAAAAAAATTGCTTGCCTGAAATCAGAAAAATAAAAATAATTTGATCACAAACACGAGCAACAACTTCAAGTCCCACAATTCACCCTGCCAAGTGCTGCAGATTCATGGGTACCTAGAATCACTTACCCTATAGTTTAAAAATGAAAACAAATAGCTTTGTCTCACTGCACCCCACGCTTCAATGTACCCCACACTAACCTATTTTTATAATTCAGGCTCAGCATCTAGCTTATAACTTAATTATTAATCCACACAGGGACAACTATACGTATATCACATAAAATAGCTTACAAAGCACTGAAGAACTTCATAACCATGGCTCCAACGAGGTCTGATATGTAGGCTACTTGAAATTAAATCAATGAGGGCTCAAAAATCAATGAATGATTCTACATCGCAGTGGCGTAAGCAGGATTTTTCCAAGGGAGAGAGATGTTCGATCTTCCGATGATTTTTAATGATAAATATATATATGAATCATGTTTGCTCTGCATGATTTTTTTCTATGAAGACCTAATCAACCTAATGTTTAGTCAGGGGGGGTTAACCCCCAGAGCCCCTCCCCTTGGATACGCCAAACAATAAGAGAGAATAGAGCCGTGACAACGACAACACCGCATGGCAACTATGAACCTACCCGAAATAGCTTAAGTAAACATAATTCGTCAAGGGTATTTTCTATTTTTCAAACATTAAAGCATAGAAAACACGAAACATTGTAACTTCGTACTAAAATTTTATTCCATTATTTTTCTCTGAAGCAATCAAAATAATAACTAAAATTCTTAGATAACAATAAATTAGTTCAGTATGCTCTCTCCCCCGAATTAAAAATTAAGAATGCTGCTGGTTAATTCGTTTCGACTTTATAAACAGGATCCAATGCCTATAACTTACGTCCTAGTAATTGTCATGACAGCGTCAGTGGTAGTCCAGTTCTCTACTCCGAGTACTACGCGTTTAGTTTGCAATTATTCTACTTAGTTAAAGATTCAGCATGCAAATCAAATATGCATTCATTAAGAAAACATTTCTCATCTTAAAGAAGATGTTTCTTTTAAAAATTATGCTTTCTGTATTACAAAAAAGGCAAAAATTAACTTTATTTAGCACGTAGCACATTCACTTATTAAAATTTGTATTTTAATACGACTATTAAAGGAAAAAAAAAATCTATAAATAATAAATTAAAACTTACACATCTAATGCCGACATTTTTATTTCCAGAAGAAAACATATTTAAGTCCGCACATTGTTGAAGAATAATGTATTATATAAGATTTAGTTATGTTAAAAAATTATTCAAAATTTATTTGTGACTTAAGTATTAACTCCGAAACAGCATAAATCAGAAAGAGCCATATTGCACCACTCATGTCACACTGGTCAACAAATCAGTAACGCCCCTTGAAGGAAATATAATGATGAAATTTATTGTGAACTCAGAGTCACGGTGAACGGTAGATTGTTAATATTTGAGTATGCAAAAAACTTTTTTTCACTAAATTTGATTACATAAATATTGTATAATCTTCAGAAGTAACAATATGTACAGAAAAACAAGTTACGTTCTTCTCTTTGTTTGGAAGTTCAGTTTGGTGCATTTAAAAAAAAAAAAGATAGAAATGACTTTTGAAACCATAAGCATAAGATTATTATCGTTCTTTATAATCTTCAAACTTTTATGCACTTATGTGTTACTGATCATTTTAGATTATTTCTTTTAAAAGAAGAACGATACATATTAGGGGACAGCTGGGAATAGGGGGACTTCATAGTGATTAATAGTTAATAACGTGTATTTTCATTTGGGTAAATGAAAATAATGCGAGCGAAGTATTTTGAGCAATGAAATATTATCATAATTGACAGGTAGTATGAAAAAAAAAAGCTTTTTCTTATCTTGACTTTCAATGAAAATAGGTTTAAAAACATATATTATTTTATCACATAGCGATTTGCCAAGCATGGATCCCCGGGCAAGGGAGAAAGAAAACCACCCTGCAAAAAGTGGAGCTGTTGCACGCAACCGATTGAAAGGTTGTTGCCGTGACAACATAGTGTCACATTGACTCTTATCCAATGATAAGAGACCGCTGTTAGCGCTTCTTCAGATTCGAAACCAAGCAAGCAGTTCAAAGCATGTGGAGATTGCAGGGTTGCCAGATGGGCTTTTTACTTCTGTTACAAAAAAGGAAGTATCGTATTGTCACATTGCTTGCACCATTAGACAAAGCGGATCCGGCCCTGCCATAAATGCGTGGGCCATGTTTTGGGGGAGGGGAGTGTTGACACATGAGCAAGGGTATGCACTGGGGGGAGAGAAAGGACACCTGTTGGCCCGGTTCCGAGCCTGAAGGGGGCCCGAGATTTTTTCAATAAAGAGTGAAATATATGTATGGACGTAGGGGTGAACAAGATGGAGCGGAGCCCAAATTTTCTGTGCACGCCTCTTTTATTCACTGGTTGCGACAGATTCAACTAAGTGCTGTCCGTTGGCAAGATTGCAATGGTCTATTGTAAATTATCGCAATACGAGTATTTTCATCTCAGAATCGAAAAAAGACAAAATTTCGACTTAGAAGAGTGCTCCTGAACATAAGTGGATTTAGGACAGTTCCAGTGATTGATTTTTTTTTTTTTTTTTTGAGCAACACTAGTTGTAATCAGGGCCTGATTTAGGTTTAACGGGGTTCCTAAAGTATTTTAAGTATAAGGTCCCTTTGTAGTCCTAAAGTCACCATCGATAGTCTTAAGTCTAAAATTGAAGACTTGGAGGCAAGAACCAGTTAAGTCTAAACTTTTTTTTTAAATTCATTTTTGTGTGTGGAGAATATAGAAGTTCCAATTGGTGAAACAACGGACACAAATGTAACATTCGACCTCTGATTTCTAGTAAATAATGTGGGGAAGAGATTAGCCTTTCGACAGGACACTGATATTATATGTGAGTCTTATATGTGATCTTGCATGAAGGCCCTCATTTGTGTTTTACAGATTTAAATATCAAAAACTCGCCCGACAAAGTCTTCGAACCTTCGACATTTCCCTAAAGTCACTAAAGATAGCTTAAAATTTTATTTACAGAAATTTAAACCCTAAAATACACAGAACCTAAAATTGCATTTCTAAAACTTCTCATTTCGGAGAATTTCTAAGAAGAGCCCTCCAAATTCTATTGTAAAAAAAGATAGACTAAAATCAACTTCAATTTTGAAAAACAAAAAATAATAATAAGAAAACAAAATCGTGGGGGAACTAATTTTTTTTCCCTCTCCTCAGCGTTTACCGAAAATTGTAAAATTGAAGTTTTTTGCATCAACGTTGAAAATATCGCTTGGAAGGGAACTAGAACCCCTTCTCCCCGATTCTTTTCTTTTTATGCCTATATAGATCAACCAATTTCGAAAAATTTCCGGGGGGATTCACCCGATTCCTCCCTTTCCTCGTGTCTTTCCTACGTTAAAAGCTTTAAGATGTTTTTACAGACTTATAACCATAAGATCCTTCTTTGAAGGCACATATAAAATGTACAGTGTTCACTTTATTTTACGTTTCACAATTTTCTTTTTTTAGAACTTTAAAACTTGATTTAGAAACTTAAAAGAAAGTAGGAACTAGCGGTAGTTTAATGTCTTTACTCGATTCGGTGGGTACCGGGTTAACTTAACTTTATTATTTTTACAGAGGTGGGCCCAAAATATTCTTTTGCCGACTGGGCCAAAGTCAGCCAGTCCGCCCCTATATATATATATATATATATATGTTCATATTTGAGAATGGAATAATTTTACAAATCCAATTTCTTTCTCACTCTTGGTTAAGGCGAGATAAAAAAAACGAGCAGCTATTTTTAAAAATGTAAATTCATCAAAACACCCTGCATTTCAAATAATTTGCCACCCCTTAATAAAAGGCGTTTATTTAATTTCTGAAGCGCTAAACCATTTAGTTCAGTCATGCAATTTGTTTTCGCTGCGCCTACAGTTCCATTGGTTGGGTTATGTTTCGTATTTATTCAAAATCAGGTATGGAATCCATGTATATTAGACACTATTTCTTTCAGTCACGACTTTTATCTAGAAAAGGAACTTCCATTAATTGGTTTAACATTTAAATTTAAACTAAGCGTTTACTTTATCTTGAATGTTTTTCTTATTGCTTATGCACGCACATACGAATTAGATTAGAGCACTTCCTCAACTTTACGATGCATAAGTAATATGAATGTTTGTGCCTCCAAATAACGGACATTTATTTAAGTATTTTTGAAACAATTAAATTCTATCATTTTGTACTTTGGCAATGAACCCTTACGCAACTTCCTAAATATTGCCGAGATTAATAATTAGTTACTTTTATTAAGATTTGTCTCTCTCATCAAATAATTCAAAAATCTTTTTTTTTTTTTAAATTGAACAATAGAGTACCTAACTTCATTGATAATTTGTTTGTAAAGTAATGTCTTAAAAAAGAAATTGTTTTTGCTTTACACGGAAAATAAATTCCCTAATATAATTAATTGAAATGCAGGAAAAACGAAACACGGAATATGAAGCACAATAAATATTTCTTTAAGTTCCAATAAGCAGGGGCCAAGAAAACTATTTTAAAGAGTTTTTTAGGTGTTTATTTACTAAAGTCCCAAAATGGGAGTCTTGGCGTGTTCCGATCAGCAGAACAATTCAAGGCTAAAAGAATTGGTCCTCACCCATTTTCATGGAATGAACTTTCCCGTCCTTATTCTGTACTGTTAAACCTACATCCCTTTTTGTATTTCAACATTGTAAGCCATCTTTTATTGCTTAAGAGCAGGTGCTTTCATCAAAACAAGTGACATTCCATTCGTTCTGAATCAAGTTCTAGATAAACAGAAGTGCCCATCCTTCCAACGGAGGATGACGAATCTCTCTGAATTTCTTCACAGCACGTATGAGACTACCCTAACATAAGATGAAAACCCCTTAAAAATTGTTCCCTCTCCAAATAAGTTTCAGTAACACAGTAAATACAATAAATTCCAATGCAAATATATAAATCTCTGTTTATTATTGTTACAAATTCTGTAAATAGTAATTATTTTTATGATTAATTTGTCATAATCTAGTTAAATTTGGCGTTTTTTAAATTATCTTTCATCTAAAAATTATTCTAGCAACGTAACCTGTAAATAGTTTTCTTGCAATGAATATACAGCCCCCCGTACATTCGGCTGAAGTATACGGCGACCTCATTTCTGAACGATAAAATTTGTGAATGGAAAGAAATACGAAAGTTTAGAACGACGGTAGGATTTTCTGGAATATCTGAGAAGCTTTCTTTCGATGTCTATAAATAAACCGTGCCGCATGATAAAAAGTCAGTCTCGATTAAGAAGTTGTACTGAGAGTGTATTAGCTCTATTTATTGCGAGGCACTTCGCTGTGTTGTTTTGCGTATTTGGATGTAAATACGTGTGTAACCGTTGAGTTTACGGTGTTGATTGATATTTTCTTAATTGCTGATTATTAATCACCGAATCCATAACATCATTACTAATATTATTATTTGGAAATCGAAACTATTTCATTATTAGAAAAGAAAAATCAATTTTATTTCTTAATAGCAATCTAATGAGGTTACAATGAGCATTTAAATGGTCTTTGGTTTACGACATAGTATTGATTATAAGCACGACTTAAGCACAAAAACAAACAAACACTAATGCCCCAAATAGAGGAAATCATTCCTTGACTAAATATTAGTAAGTACCAGTTCGCGAAGAAAATAATCTATTCGGACTTGGATGTCACCATAATGTGATATATCGTGCAACCACAAGCTGTATAAGAAAGATAAAACTTTGTTGCCGTTCCTTACAACAAGATTGGGAACATATAAGTTGTTTTGTAACAGTTTATCAAGATTAGTCAAGAATTCAACGTAGGTCATCGCTTTGAGTCCTTAGGGCTGTAATTCAAGTGTTAAAAAAATAAGTTGAATAGAAATGTGGAGCATTTAAAAGATGTTTGGATTTGAAGTTATTTGCTTATTTTGGATAGACACATTTAAGGTATATGGGTCATTTTCTAGAAAACATAACTTTTGAATAAAAATTATTTTTCAATTTCGAAAGCCTCTGTTTCCTTTTTTTTCATTCTTACATGAAAGTGTTACCTACTAGAAGGAAGCATAAAGAGTACCGTAGCTGAGTTCCAATTATTTTACTCATAAATAAAAAAAATAAAATAATGTCTTGTTCACGGAAATAAAAAAAAGGAAAAAAAAAAAAACTTTTACTACTTAAAAATCGAGGCCAAGTTAATATCAAAGTAGTAATTTTTTTTTAATTGGTGAAAACTATTAGCTATTTTAATGATTACTGGGAACATAATATTAAGCTTTTTAATTATTAGTACTTTCAAATGTATGTTATAAATACACTCCTGTTTGGGAAAATTGCAACAGAACGAAGAACACACACACACACATTATATATAATATATATATATATATATATATATATATATATATATATATATATATATATATATATATATATATATATATATATTGTTATTTTTTGCTGATAAGATAAGCATTGAAGCTGTACAATGTATAAAATAAAAAAAAATGACTTTATGATAAACTGCTTGAAGCAATTTATAGTTTTTAAAAAGTTTTTATATATTTGTTTTAGTTGTTTTAGTTGTTAAATTTTTCTAAAGTTTGTTTTGTAATTTTTTTTTCGTTTGCTTCTCATTCAGATAAGCTTTGATTCTATGAAAATTTGTCAATTTCAAAGCATACGTTGGCAGAAAGTATTTAGTTCCTAAGAAAACTAGAATGTGATTACAATGATAATTTCGCATAATCACGCATTTTAAACTAAATTACGTTAGGCTGTACTAAAATAAAGAAAAAAAAAAGTTTGCATTTATTTGTAAACACTGCGCGTTTGCACGCACAAAAATAACTCTTTGCAAGTATTGTCCCATAAATATCTAGATATAATTTTTGAGTGCGTGAATAAATTCCACTGTAATAAATTGTGCTCCTTTCCTACCCTTTTAATTCGTAACGAGATAAGGAAAAACAATTTTCTCCTGCTTCGCCACAAAATTACTAGATTATACGCTTCAACAATGTTTCCGTTAT